>NC_141093.1:44212399-44257399 GCF_041138505.1 Cibotium barometz | reverse complement strand
AATAATAATAATAATATAATATGCGGACCTAGGTACATTTGGCTTGCCTGAAAGCTTTACCCATTTTTTTTTTGTTTGGTTGGGGGGCTGAGCAGTACAATGGAGCTAATAACAAACACCGTGGCACCGGCCTGCGCCAATCAGGTAAGAAGCAGTTCAAAAATCTTGCAATTTGCTTATGATGATGACAAGATAGTTAGTACGGTATATTGCTGGGTCTTTCTTGCTTCTTATATGGTGGTGGTGGTGGTGTTGTCGCGCAGATTGCCCGGGCGCCTGCTCCTACCGGTGCTCCCAGACCTCTAAGCGCAAGGCTTGCATGTTCTTCTGCAACAAGTGCTGCCTCAAGTGCCTTTGCGTGCCCCCTGGTACCTACGGCAACAAGGAGGTGTGCCCCTGCTACAACGACTGGAAGACGCAGCAGGGCGGCCCCAAATGCCCTTGAAAGCCCCGTCATCAACCACCTCCTCCAACCCACCCAATTAGTAGTCCTCTTCTTCACTGTGTGCTCCTTCCTATATCACACACTCTTGAGGCTTCTCTCTCTCCCCCCGCGCCCCCACTCTCTCTCTCTACTGCCGTGCAGCTACTCCCTCCTTGCTGCCGCGTAGCTCCAAGCTTAACGACACAGTGCCGTGATTCTCCTTTAACTTCCTAGTGTCTAATGGTCCAATAAAATACCCCACATGTATCATCAGCCCTCGGATCGATGGCTCATCTGTAAGCTGATACCTTAGATTGTTGTAACTTGTAATCATATAAAAATAACATGTGAACGCATTTCTTTTTATGCACCATTCTAAAATTATGGTTTCTGAGTAGTAATGAACATTGAAATTCGTTCGCTCTCTTCCAAGTCAAAGGAAAGTTTGATACATACAATACCATCCACGGGTGAAATAGATCAACATGACACTTGCCCCTAGACATTATCTCTTCTCTATATTATTTTAAGGAAGAGTTTCACAGAGCTGCCACGTGGTAAGAATTTGGAGGTTCGGGAAGAGGAAGAGGAGGATTGGGTAGAATTTGATTTTGGAAGCTTCAAAAGATGTGCGAAGCACGGGTTCCCAACAAGTATTATATAAAGGAAGAGTTTCACAAAACTGCTAGTAGCAAAAATTTGGAGGTTCGGGAAGGGAAGGAGGAGGTTTGGGTAGAATTTCAATTTGGAAGCCTCAAAAAACGTACGAAGCGCGGGTTACGCACTATGAGAATTAAAGATTGTATAGGTCTTCTTGTGTGGACGTAATTTTAAATGCTGATCCATTTTATGAAGCATCAATTTAAAAAAGAAAATATGAAAAAAGATGTGTTCTCAATGGAACTTGACATGTAGTAATTGTTGTTTATAACTACTTGCATATTAGGAAGTTTTGCAATGAGAAGTCTTTGTAACAATACAATTTCTTGTGAGGATTGTTTTTTTGGTCGGAGATGCTTACTACAGTATATGTTAGATAGCACATGAGCTCAACAAGATAATCTTTGGTTTTCATACATTTGTAAGAAGTTTTTCTTTTGGAAAAGTGAAAAAATAGGTGAGTTTAGTAGGTCTGGTTCTAATACCTCTAGATTTATGAAAGGGGAGTACATAAAAAGCTAAAATTCTCATGTAAGGAGTTTTTTAAAAAGTAATTGAATGAACATGATGATATCCATTCCCATCCCCTCAAGACATTTTGACAACCTTGTATATCCCGTGAGAGTCAATGGGTATTTCCAAAGCCCCTTATCTATAAATTCTAGCATCTTGAATACACATTTTTAATAAAACCTCTATGTAGAACCAAGTTGCAAATGTTTTCATGTTCTACATTAAAAAGGTTATGTCTTTTAAATTGAAGTAAATCCATTAAAATTAAAAGCCCCTTATTTGGACTCACATGCTATCTTAAATATGCTTGAGTGACCCCCTTGAGCATATTATTCATTCCATTTCTACTCCACACATGAAAGGTATATGATTTACCTTTAATTCTTGAGGCTAGGTAATTTACAAGTTAAACATGACTCAATGGAACTCTGAACATCTCGTTAGCATAATTGGCATGGTTGTTGTGAAAACTGTGGATGGTGGGTGTTCCTTTTGACAAATTATAAAAGCACCATTTACATGTTCTCTTAACACATTGTCCATGGGAGTATAGAGTATGGATGAAGATAGAGGATTTAATACATTTTGATTTGATGGGCCATTCATAGAATTCATACTAGGGTAGGGTGTGATGAATCCTAAAGTAGTGTATCAAACTTCCAAAAATATTACTTAAAGAGTAAAAATATCATGTACAATAACAGAGATATATTGACTTTAAAGAAACAAGAAATTTGAAACCTTATACTTGGGAAAAGAAATAGAATATTCTCATGAAAATGTCAAGACAACAGTAGTTCTGGGAGCCTAGAGAGCTTAACCATCTGAACAAGGCACGGGGGGGTTCAGTGGGAGTCAGCATGGCCAAAGCATGAGGACACGAGGTGGTGCGCACTAGGGAAGTGTTCACACACAGTTAAGGGGAAGTTGGCTAAGTGTGGCCAGATAGCCCAGAACAGCAAAAAAGGGTGTCCAAGGATAGCTTGAGGGGGGTCATCATGTAGTGGCATGGTTGGGTGGAGAATTCTCGAGCTCTCACCCCTTGGGAGGTTGGCTGGTTCACCTGGCCTAATATTGGTATCAGAGCCATCTCACATCCTTCGCATTGTTTCCACAGCACAGTAGGCACCATTCAATAAAGCAAAGTGGCTGCTAATCCATACTACACGACCAATAGCCTAACAGACCCGCGATAGCACTGTTAACCAAATACCGACGGGCCGGCTATATCTGTTGTCACTCAGCCGTCGACAAGTTGTAGAGTTCCCTTGTTGTTATTTTGCTTGTCGACGAGTTGCAGAGTTTGAGTTTAGAAATTTTTTACAAAAAAAAAAATTAATAAATTTCTTTCAAAGCCTTTCAAAGTTTAAAACCTTTGCAAATTAGTGGTTGTTCTTGCAATTAAACTTTTAAGTGGATTTTTAGGATTCTTCTTATGAAGATTTGAAGGTGCTTTTCAACATCGACTTTTAAATTCCAACATCGCACACCGACAAATTCACTTCAAGCTAATACTTGCAATTGTTTTCCAAGAGCTTGGACTTGAGGTTGGTTCTTGTGTGTATTCTCTTGCATCGCATTTATAGGGTCCATATGGAATCTAATAACCCTCATGAGTTTGGAAGTGGAGGTCCTAGTCGTTTGTTGGACAACACAGGAATAGCAGAGTTGACGATCCCGATGTCACAATGACAGATGATGACCTTCTTGATGATCATTTGGTCAGTACTAAACAGTTTAAGGCTCTAGAGTCCTGTACTTTGGACATTGAGGCCAAGTACGATAAGATACTTCTCTCTCTCCAGGTGTTAAAGAATAATATGCAAGCTTCTATCACTGTAAGTGCTTCAATGGGAGGGATGCTAGTAGCTCCCGCCCAAGGGAGCCAAGTACGATAAGATACTTCTCTCTCTCTAGGAGTTAAAGAATAATATGCAAGCTTCTACCACTATAAGTGCTTCAATGGGAGGGATGCTAGTAGCTCCCGCCCAAGGGGGCAACATGAATGTCGGTACATCTCACCCTAGAGATGTTGCTATTCTAAAAGACTTGAAACCTCTGACTTTTAGTGGGGAGGAGAAGGAACGCAATAAGGATGCGGTCAACACTTTTTTACAATATTGGTAGGGTTTGCATCGAATGCACCAAACTCCAGAGGAGATACATGCGCTTGAAGCGAGCTTAACTCTAGGAGGTTAAGGATGAGCTTGGAGTCCGAAACTCGGCCCACTACATGGGCTGAATTTGAAACTACGTTTATGAAAGAATTTCTTCCTGAGAATGAGATGGATCATAATTGGGATGCGTGGGACAATTGTGAGCTGAGGAATCTCATGTTGACTCAATACATCTCCAATTATAGAGAAATCATTCTTAAGTTGAAAGGAATGAATGACTTTCACAAGATTTGTGGATTTATTCATGGACTAGACTCGGACTATAAGAATCAAGTGAAGAAAAATGAGCTGAAAACTTTAGAAGAAGCAATTAAGTTTGCCCTAATTTTCAACAATACCGTCGGAAAGAAAAAACGTGCACAGATTGCACAACAGACACCTAATGTGTCCGAGGGTTCCAAGCATCAAGTTTAAAATAAGAGGAAGGGACCTAATCAAAAGAACGACCAATCTAAGAAGTCTAAGGGACCACATAGATTTTTGAAGCATGAGGATCTTGAAACAGCTGAAAAAGAAAATTTATGTTTTCACTGCATGGGAAAGGGTCAAAGTAAACTACAGTGTCCTAAACTTAAAGAGACTGAGAAGAATCAGGGTGATCAAAGTAAAGAAAAACAAGTGCACACTATTCAGGTGCTCCCTTTGGTGACTTCTCATAAGTTTAAAGAGGTTCAAGTTTACTATATTGAGACAATTGTTACAACAATTTAAAGATGTGTTTCCAAATGGATTACCAAAAGGATTACCACACCTATCCGAGATGTTGAGCATCCAATCGATTTAATACCTAGCTCAAAGCTAATAAGTAAGCCTCCTTATCGGCTTAGTTTTAAGGAAGCACAAGAAGTAGAATAACAGTTTTATAAAGGAATACCTTAAAGGTGGATTCATTCAACCAAGCACTTCGCCTTGGGCTTCATTGATTCTATTGGTGAAGAAAAAGGATGGGTTTATGAGACTGTGCGTAGACTACCGTGGTTTGAATGCAATCACGATTAAGAATAAGTATACTTTGCCACGAATAAATGAGTTATTTGATCAACTCCAAGGGAAAAGGTACTTTACAAAAATTGATTTACAATCCGGATACCATCAAGTGAGAATTTGGGAAGCGAATGTCTGAAAGACTGCTTTTCAAACTAAGTTTGGTCACTATGAGTTTTTATTCATGCCCTTTGGTTTGACTAATGCTCCGGCCACATTCATGACGCTCATGGATAGTGTCTTGAAACTTTATTATTTAGGAAAATTTTTCATGGTTTTCCTAGACGATATCCTGATCTATAGCCGCACCAAGAAAGAACATCTCAAACATTTATGTGGCAAGTATTTGAATTACTCCCTCAGGAAGCATTCACTTTATGCCAAGGAGAGCAAATGAGAATTCTTTGTAAAAGAAATCCAATACGTGGGATACATAATTTCGAAAGATGGCATTCGATGGATCCAGCAAAAGTTGAAGCCATATTGAAATGGCCACATCCCACAAACTTAGAAGAATTACAAATTTTTCTTGGTTTGTCTGGCTTCTATAGAAAGTATGTTCAAGATTATGCCAAGATGGCTGTTTCGATGATGAATCGGCTTAAAGGAAAGGAAAAGACCTTCGTTTGGGGGGATTCCCAGCAAAGAAGTTTTGAAAAACTTAAGGTAGCTATAGCTATGGCTCCCATTCTAAAAGTGGTCGATCTGAATCAAACCTTTGTGGTAGAGACCGATGCAAGTAACGATGTAGTAGGCACAGTCCTCCTACAAGGGGGAAACCTATTGCATTTGAAAGTAAAAAGTTGGACAAAGCACAACAAAATTATTCAGCTTATAAAAGTGAGTTATATGCTATAATTCATGCCTTTTTAAAGAAGTGGAGGCATTATTTATATGGTGCTAAATTTAAGATAGTCTTTGATTCATGAGAGCATCAAATGGCTGTCTAGTCAAAGAGAGTTGAAAGGCTGCAAAGCTCAATGGGCAGAGTTGCTCCAAGAGGACTTTCAGCTTAGATATAGAAAATGACGTTACAATGTGGTAGCTGATTCATTGAGTCACATGCCCATGGTTAACGAGTTAAGTTTTACTCAAATTAAGAGTGATTTTTTGAAATCGCTTAAGGGAAAGTGCATTGATGATCCTCATTATGCCCATGTGTAGAGTGTCGTAGAGAAGAGGGATCCCTTCACTAAATAAAGATAGCCTCGTTTAACAAGAGATAGACACTTCAACTAGTCGGCAGTAAGTCTCGAGAGATGTCTCAAGGAGACATGTCACTTACAAGTGATGAAAGAAATTGTTAGAATAATTTTCCCATCGATAATAGTTACTTACTTTACAAAGGTAGAGTATATATACCTTTGGACTCAGACATTAGGTGCCGTATTTTATATGAATGTCATAATAGTCCGAGTGCTGGTCATCTTGGAATACGGAAGACATATGCACTAGTTAAGAGACAATTTTATTGGTTTGGCTTAAGTAAGGACATCCAGGACTATGTCTTAAAATGCCAAAAGTGCCAAGTCAATAAAACAAAACACATAAAAGTAAGTGATTTACTAAGTCCACTAGAGATTCCAAATGGCAAGTGGGAGAGTATCTCAATGGACTTTATAGTTGGATTACCTAAAACAAATAGAGGCCACGATTCGGTTTGGTTAGAGTCATGGATAGGTTGACAAAAATGTGTCGGCTTATTTTGACAAAAAACGACAATCACGTCACCTGAGTTAGCATGGCTATTCATTGAGAATATCTATCAACTATATGGGTTACCTGCCGATATAGTTAGTGATAGCGATACAAAGTTTCAGTCATTTTTGGCATGGTGTGTTCAAGAGATTGGAAACCATGCTAAGTATGAGTACGGCTAGTTATCCACAAAGCGATGGTCAAACTAAGAGAGAACCAAGTCCTGGAAGACATGCTACGAGCATATGTAAGCAAAAAGTAAACCAATTGGGAAGAATATTTACCCATATTAGAATTTGCTTATAATAGTGCCAAACATTCAACAACGGGATTTAGCCCATTCATGTTAATGTATGGTTTTTAACCGTGTAAGATCCCTGTTCCCACCGAGCAACGGATTCGGGGTACTGGCAGCGGAAGTAGCGCTTCTCGCGCGGGACAGGGGTCCCACACTCGGGGCCTCGCCCACGGATATCCGGATAAGAGACTAATCCGTCGGTTGTTCCAAAACCGAACCCGAAAAAAACTTTCTTAACCGGAAGCACGGGCGATTCCACCAGGATAACTTTTTACTCTAACGTAGTCAAGATCATTTCTGATCGAGATGATCCAATTACATCTATATTAGTCAGTTCAAGGAAAAAACTTGCACTTGGATCATTGGGATCAACGCTTTTTTCCCCATTCAAGAGGCACAGCCGTTGATTCCTATCCATAGAACAGTTACTGTCCGGGATTTTTTTTTTCTATCGTAAAAACAAAAGTTTGAGTCTCGATTTACGGATCCATCAGTCCAGCCTAACCCCATCCAATCCCATGGGTTAGCCAACCGCCCAACCACTGTAGTGATGGGATCCAATTAAAAATTTGGTTAGGTTTTGTCCCGGGTACCAAGGAAAAGAGTTCCAAGGCCCCCTAGCCGGATGTTCATGCAAAATAAAACTAGTCACACCACTCACACACCCAATATGAAATTACCTTTTTCAACCAGATTCAACCAGTTTAAAACAATCCTTTAATAAAACCTTAGTATCATTGATCACCATCTTCCAATTTATCCAATTGATTCTTAATTTCCCATCATTCCTTCATCAGAGTATCTATGGCATCATTGGCAACTAGAACGCTCAGGAGCCGTTTCGATAGTTCCTAGCCCATAATACTTGGCAATATAATCACTTAACAAGATGGACTCTCGTTGAAGATCAGCAAGATCAACCAACAGATCCATATAAGGAGCCATGGACTCATCCATTGAAGACTAGCAAGGTCAATCAACCAGATCCATGCTCGATTTCAGAAAACAACTCCAACTCTGTTCCAATATCTTCCTCGACGCACGCGTGGGTATCCTAGGCGACCCAGAGCCCGAGCACCGTATGGTCAGCACTCTCTAGGATCCTTCGCAGGTAACCTAGCGCTTCACGCATAGGCCGCTTCCTTGGCCCCTCATCCACCGTACCGGAAGCTCACCATTTTAATCGCACCGAGGCTGGTCAAGACCTCGGCCGACCTTGCTACGCGAGACGTCCTTCATTGACTCCCCGTCAGCAGTTGCAACTTTCTCATCACGACCTTAATCACAAGACGGTCAAAATGCTCCCCCCAGCATTCTTGACATAAAACATTCATTTACAAACAGCATTTACAAACAGTTTACAATACAATTTCTATTTTAACTTTCATTTTTCCACATTATCCCTCCTCAATCTACATTACTTATTCCATATTCCATTTATATGTATACTCATCCCATCACATCATTTCCATCTCATCACTTCAGATTCCCTCACATCACAATCGTATATTCACATCCATACATCCACAACTATATGCGTACATTCACATCTACATGCATACATCTACATCCCTATGCATACATCCACATCCACATTCACATTCACCTCCATACATCTACATCTACATGCATACATCCACTCCACATTCACATCCACATCTATACATCTACATCTACATGCATACATCCACCTCTACATCCACATCTACGTCTATACACCTACATCTACATGCATACATCCACATCTCCATTCACATCTACATCTATACATCTACATCTACATGTATACATCCACATCTCCATTCCCATCTACATCTATACATCTACATCTACATATATACATCCACATCTCCATTCTCACCTACACCTATACATCTACATCTACATGCATCCACCCACCTCCACATCCACATCTACATCTATACATCTACACCTACATGCATACATCCACCTCCACATTCCCACTCACATCCATATCTCTACATCTACATGCAAACATCCATATCTCCATGCATAATAATATTCTTTTGATTAATCTAGGATGATAGTTCCTAGGATATGGTAGGAAGTCCTCTTTTTATACTTTGAATGAATTTATTTTATGCGTGATTTCTATAAAAATTTTGCCATAGCTCCGCTACTATGACTGATAAATCTCAAATTTTTTTTCTAAGGGATAAAGCTTATCATTAAGGAAATAATTAGAATGGTCTCAATTGGGTCATCAATCCATAATGGATTGAATCATCAATGTGCATAAACTAAAAGCATAGCAAAAAGCCATTAATTTGGCCTCAAGCATAGCTTAATTTTGGATTAATGAAAAGCCTTATGAAAAGCTTCATTTGGATTGGGAATGGGTCATGAGTATGGCTATTTCTTGAGTGAGAGAGAGTAATTACATAAAAACCATTAGAATTTAAACATAAATGGAAATTAACTTCAATAGCATTTATTAAATTGCCTTATGAAAAGCTTTATGAAAAGCTTCATTTGGATTGGGAATGGGTCATGAGTATGGCTATTTCTTGAGTGAGAGAGAGTAATTACATAAAAACCATTAGAATTTAAACATAAATGGAAATTAACTTCAATAGCATTTATTAAATTATGTAACTCTTCACTACTTTTCACCAATTAACTTCAATAGCATTTAAAAAAACCATACCAATTAAACTTCTCAAGCTTGAGAGGGGTTGAGAAGAGAGAATCATTGAGAAATTATAGAAAAGATCAAAATTCAATATACTTACCTTATGATTTGCTTGATTCTTTATTCACGGTAGAGGCCCCCAACCAATCAATTGGTTTAGTATGTCGATGGAGCCACCAATGGGGATTGAGGAAAGAGAGAAGTATCAAAAACTAGTGAATTATTAAAGAATTCACAGTTCTTGGCTTAGGTAGAGTAGAGTAACAATGCCTAAGACACTCTATATTTTGGCTTAGGTGGATTAGAGTAACAAGGCATAAGACACTATCTACTAATTTGGCTTAGGTGGAGTAGAGTAACAAAGCCTAAGACTCTATCTAATTTGGCTTAGGTGGAGTAGAGTAACAAAGCATAAGACTCTATGTCTTTTTCAACAAGGGGAGGCTTCTATTTATAGGAAAATTTGAGCTCCTAACCAAACAAACTGATTCTAGAATTTTTCAAGTCAGTTTGGTCACTTTTTGACCATTTTTAGGTCAGTTAAGCTAACTTTTTGGAACTAGACTTGAATTAGGAGAGAGGAGAGATAAAATATCTCAATTTTTATGAGTTTAAAACTCATTCAAGCATGTGAAATATGCACCTCCTTTAAAGAGCTCTCCTTCCTTACATATGTGTCATAGTTTTTTTTTACTAATAAACCTTGTACATTTTCAACTCTTCATCTTATGTGAAATATGCACCTCCTTTAAAGAACTCCCCTTCCTTACATATGTGCTTTTTAAACTAATAAACCTTGTACATTTTCAACTCTTTATCTTATGTGAGCATTTAAGGGACTCCCCTTCCTTACATATGTGTCATAATAAAATCATTTAAGGGAAATATGCACCTCCTTTAAAGAACTCCCCTTCCTTACATATGTGTCATAATGGAATCATTTTAATATTGCTCATAGTTTTTTACTAATAAACCTTGTACATTTTTAACTCTTCATCTTATGTGAAATATGCACCTCCTTTAAAGAACTCCCCCTTCCTTACATAGGTGTCATAATGGAATCATTTTAATATTGCTCATAGTTTTTTACTAATAAACCTTGTACATTTTCAACTCTTCATCTTATGTGAGCATTTAAGGGACTCCCCTTCCTTACATATGTGTCATAATAAAATCATTATACCCAAAATATCTCATATTTTTAATATTGCTCATAGTTTTTTTCTAATAAACCTTGTACATTTTCTACTCTCCACCTCAAGTGAGCATTTACTCATTTTTGGGTATTTTCTTTTTACAATTTGGATTTATCTCCTCCCTACACATGGATTGATGCTATTGGCCCATAGGAACCTTAATTGGACCATAGTCTAAAGATTTCTGAAAATCTAGACCTTTAGGCTAAGGTTCTTTATACCTATTTCCAATTAATTCCAATTGCACATTGGAAAATTCTTTTTAAATTTCTGTTTCAGGGGAACTCATCTGAATTATAAGAGATATTCTTCTATCCAAAAATATTCAAAATCTGAATATTCTCTCTCTAGAATATTTTCTCTCTCTAGGTTAAAACAACCACAAACAAGATCTCTTATATTTCAGAAAAGGGAATTGATTACAGGGGAATATACTAGACATCAAAAAGGGGTTGGGGGAGGAATCTTACATTCTACCCCACTTAAAAAACGCGAGATGTCCTCATCTCGCAACTTGGAATAATTTCGCAAGATGCACAAATATGAGACTTAGAGAAAAATTTTAATCATGATTAACCACCAAGAAAAGTCTTAAAGAGAGCAAGATTCAAAATAAGAACAAGATTTAAACTTTATTCATTCACGAGACTTATACAGTAAGATAGAAGAACTCTTTACACTTCCATAAGCCCGTCCATCATATGGTCACAAAAGCAGTCCTCACAAGCTGCACAAGTATAGGGTAACTCATCTATGGGAATGATTCTGCTGGTTATTGCCGCACCTATCTCAGTGGTATGAGGTGATCTAACAAAAGGACCTCTGAGAGGCAAGCCAAAAACGGGGTAAAGGCATATCTTCTCATGAGGAAGAAAACATGCCAGTAAGAAGACCCGCTCAGAAAACCCAAGATGCCTTGATCTCATGACACAGTAGTATCGGGGACCCAAACCCAAAGCTTCAATAACCATGGCCAAGCGGACATTGTTACGAAAGTGTTGCTGACCCCAGGGTGTTACCCTAGTTATGTTTTGATAGGTCCGCCATTTGGTCTGCGCTACAGAAGTTCCTAGGTGAGGAAAAAGTGAGCGCTCATACTGTTCTATAAAGTCTTTCTTCACAGACTCTCTTGCGTCTTGAAGGTGAGAAATCATCAGGGATAAAACTAATTCCTGTTGCCAAGCCATGAAGGAGATTAAGAAAGAAAGGAGATTGATGGGAGTAAGATTACTGTGAGTGACAAGTAAGTTACGACTTATATAAAGGAAGGAGCTAGCGTAACCTAGAAGCCACACGGTAACTTGCCACTGAAGTTTTACCGTCTTTCCATGATTTGTGTTTGACACATTTTTCTATAGAAGGTATTAAGAATTTTGAGATGAGGAGATAAAAGAAGCTTGTAGGCTAAGTCACCTACTTTCATTGAATTCAGATATAAGGGTCACAATATCTGGGAAATAACTTCTTATACTCCCCAAAAGATAAAGAACTTCTTTTGGGCCATACTCGAATGAAAACCAAAACCTTGGTATCCAAAACACCGATTCTCACTTCTAAACTCATTGTTCTAAATCCTTAAAATAGGCGTGACTCCTGAGAAGTATTTTAGGAAAAGGGTATTCCTTTTTTAAACAGAAACTTTCTTTTATTTTAGAGAGGGAATAATTATAAGATCAGAAAGGAAGATTCTTACTCCAGTATACCTCGAAGGTTGGGGAGGAATCTTACATTCTACCCCACTTAAAAAGTGCGAGATGTCCTCATCTCGCAAGGTAGAGGACAGCTCTTTTTCTTAAGATCCAATTTTATTCTGGGGTTCCTTATATTCTGGTCAACCCAACAGAACACTAGGATAAATATCCCTTATATAGAATTCATCATTAAATAACAATTCATTCAGGTCATATCATTCATATCTTTAACATGATAATGGTCTATTAGACCAAAAAGTTTCCTTCGGAACATTCCTCCACGGAAACTTCAGTCAAGCAAGTTCTCAATTTGACATCCCTTAACTTGATCTACCGGTCAAGTATTAACAGTAGCAATCTAACAGCACAACCCACTAACCTCATAGTGATTTGCTGAATTCATTATCATCATTCTAGTTATGAATATCATCACAGGGACTCGTCCCATTCCCCCTCATTGTGGTTTCATTATATTTCAACTAATTTTTAAAAATCAATATTTCTCAATCAGCATTTTCAATCAGAATCCAAATCAATTCATCAATTCTCAAACAGAATTAAAAATCATATCAATCACATTCAAAATCATCATCTAGATAGCATTAACGCTTATAATTTCAAGTCTTAGATTTACTCGTATATACTGTCAGTAAAGAGCTGCAGTATACTCTCGGTATATACGGGTAGTCACGGCCCTTGGAATTATAAGGTAAATACTATCATGTCTAGGCCTCAAGCAAGTCCGGGTTTCTATATAATTGTGGTACTTCCATCTGAAGAACCAATTACCAAATTATGAATATCAAATTGTATGAATTATATCACACAATTATAACCTTTTTGTGTTTCTTGATAAATTTTTGACATATTTGTCTTCTCAGTTGATCTTTATTAACCAAATGCTCTGATACCAACTGTAAGATCCCTGTTCCCACCGAGCAACGGATTCGGGGTACTGGCAGCGGAAGTAGCGCTTCTCGCGCGGGACAGGGGTCCCACACTCGGGGCCTCGCCCACGGATATCCGGATAAGAGACTAATCCGTCGGTTGTTCCAAAACCGAACCCGGAAAAAACTTTCTTAACCGGAAGCACGGGCGATTCCACTAGGATAACTTTTTACTCTAACGTAGTCAAGATCATTTCTGATCGAGATGATCCAATTACATCTATAAGATACTTAGTCAGTTCAAGGAAAAAACTTGCACTTGGATCATTGGGATCAACGCTTTTTTCCCCATTCAAGAGGCACAGCCGTTGATTCCTATCCATAGAACAGTTACTGTCCGGGATTTTTTTTTTCTATCGTAAAAACAAAAGTTTGAGTCTCGATTTACGGATCCATCAGTCCAGCCTAACCCCATCCAATCCCATGGGTTAGCCAACCGCCCAACCACTGTAGTGATGGGATCCAATTAAAAATTTGGTTAGGTTTTGTCCCGGGTACCAAGGAAAAGAGTTCCAAGGCCCCCTAGCCGGATGTTCATGCAAAATAAAACTAGTCACACCACTCACACACCCAATATGAAATTGCCTTTTTCAACCAGATTCAACCAGTTTAAAACAATCCTTTAATAAAACCTTAGTATCATTGATCACCATCTTCCAATTTATCCAATTGATTCTTAATTTCCCATCATTCCTTCATCAGAGTATCTATGGCATCATTGGCAACTAGAACGCTCAGGAGCCGTTTCGATAGTTCCTAGCCCATAATACTTGGCAATATAATCACTTAACAAGATGGACTCTCGTTGAAGATCAGCAAGATCAACCAACAGATCCATATAAGGAGCCATGGACTCATCCATTGAAGACTAGCAAGGTCAATCAACCAGATCCATGCTCGATTTCAGAAAACAACTCCAACTCTGTTCCAATATCTTCCTCGACGCACGCGTGGGTATCCTAGGCGACCCAGAGCCCGAGCACCGTATGGTCAGCACCCTCTAGGATCCTTCGCAGGTAACCTAGCGCTTCACGCATAGGCCGCTTCCTTGGCCCCTCATCCACCGTACCGGAAGCTCACCATTTTAATCGCACCGAGGCTGGTCAAGACCTCGGCCGACCTTGCTACGCGAGACGTCCTTCATTGACTCCCCGTCAGCAGTTGCAACTTTCTCATCACGACCTTAATCACAAGACGGTCAAAATGCTCCCCCCAGCATTCTTGACATAAAACATTCATTTACAAACAGCATTTACAAACAGTTTACAATACAATTTCTATTTTAACTTTCATTTTTCCACATTATCCCTCCTCAATCTACATTACTTATTCCATATTCCATTTATATGTATACTCATCCCATCACATCATTTCCATCTCATCACTTCAGATTCCCTCACATCACAATCGTATATTCACATCCATACATCCACAACTATATGCGTACATTCACATCTACATGCATACATCTACATCCCTATGCATACATCCACATCCACATTCACATTCACCTCCATACATCTACATCTACATGCATACATCCACTCCACATTCACATCCACATCTATACATCTACATCTACATGCATACATCCACCTCTACATCCACATCTACGTCTATACACCTACATCTACATGCATACATCCACATCTCCATTCACATCTACATCTATACATCTACATCTACATGTATACATCCACATCTCCATTCCCATCTACATCTATACATCTACATCTACATATATACATCCACATCTCCATTCTCACCTACACCTATACATCTACATCTACATGCATCCACCCACCTCCACATCCACATCTACATCTATACATCTACACCTACATGCATACATCCACCTCCACATTCCCACTCACATCCATACCTCTACATCTACATGCAAACATCCATATCTCCATGCATAATAATATTCTTTTGATTAATCTAGGATGATAGTTCCTAGGATATGGTAGGAAGTCCTCTTTTTATACTTTGAATGAATTTATTTTATGCGTGATTTCTATAAAAATTTTGCCATAGCTCCGCTACTATGACTGATAAATCTCAAATTTTTTTTCTAAGGGATAAAGCTTATCATTAAGGAAATAATTAGAATGGTCTCAATTGGGTCATCAATCCATAATGGATTGAATCATCAATGTGCATAAACTAAAAGCATAGCAAAAAGCCATTAATTTGGCCTCAAGCATAGCTTAATTTTGGATTAATGAAAAGCCTTATGAAAAGCTTCATTTGGATTGGGAATGGGTCATGAGTATGGCTATTTCTTGAGTGAGAGAGAGTAATTACATAAAAACCATTAGAATTTAAACATAAATGGAAATTAACTTCAATAGCATTTATTAAATTGCCTTATGAAAAGCTTTATGAAAAGCTTCATTTGGATTGGGAATGGGTCATGAGTATGGCTATTTCTTGAGTGAGAGAGAGTAATTACATAAAAACCATTAGAATTTAAACATAAATGGAAATTAACTTCAATAGCATTTATTAAATTATGTAACTCTTCACTACTTTTCACCAATTAACTTCAATAGCATTTAAAAAAACCATACCAATTAAACTTCTCAAGCTTGAGAGGAGTTGAGAAGAGAGAATCATTGAGAAATTATAGAAAAGATCAAAATTCAATATACTTACCTTATGATTTGCTTGATTCTTTATTCACGGTAGAGGCCCCCAACCAATCAATTGGTTTAGTATATTGATGGAGCCACCAATGGGGATTGAGGAAAGAGAGAAGTATCAAAAACTAGTGAATTATTAAAGAATTCACAGTTCTTGGCTTAGGTAGAGTAGAGTAACAATGCCTAAGACACTCTATATTTTGGCTTAGGTGGATTAGAGTAACAAGGCATAAGACACTATCTACTAATTTGGCTTAGGTGGAGTAGAGTAACAAAGCCTAAGACTCTATCTAATTTGGCTTAGGTGGAGTAGAGTAACAAAGCATAAGACTCTATGTCTTTTTCAACAAGGGGAGGCTTCTATTTATAGGAAAATTTGAGCTCCTAACCAAACAAACTGATTCTAGAATTTTCCAAGTCAGTTTGGTCACTTTTTGACCATTTTTAGGTCAGTTAAGCTAACTTTTTGGAACTAGACTTGAATTAGGAGAGAGGAGAGATAAAATATCTCAATTTTTATGAGTTTAAAACTCATTCAAGCATGTGAAATATGCACCTCCTTTAAAGAGCTCTCCTTCCTTACATATGTGTCATAGTTTTTTTTTACTAATAAACCTTGTACATTTTCAACTCTTCATCTTATGTGAAATATGCACCTCCTTTAAAGAACTCCCCTTCCTTACATATGTGCTTTTTAAACTAATAAACCTTGTACATTTTCAACTCTTCATCTTATGTGAGCATTTAAGGGACTCCCCTTCCTTACATATGTGTCATAATAAAATCATTTAAGGGAAATATGCACCTCCTTTAAAGAACTCCCCTTCCTTACATATGTGTCATAATGGAATCATTTTAATATTGCTCATAGTTTTTTACTAATAAACCTTGTACATTTTCAACTCTTCATCTTATGTGAAATATGCACCTCCTTTAAAGAACTCCCCCTTCCTTACATAGGTGTCATAATGGAATCATTTTAATATTGCTCATAGTTTTTTACTAATAAACCTTGTACATTTTCAACTCTTCATCTTATGTGAGCATTTAAGGGACTCCCCTTCCTTACATATGTGTCATAATAAAATCATTATACCCAAAATATCTCATATTTTTAATATTGCTCATAGTTTTTTTCTAATAAACCTTGTACATTTTCTACTCTCCACCTCAAGTGAGCATTTACTCATTTTTGGGTATTTTCTTTTTACAATTTGGATTTATCTCCTCCCTACACATGGATTGATGCTATTGGCCCATAGGAACCTTAATTGGACCATAGTCTAAAGATTTCTGAAAATCTAGACCTTTAGGCTAAGGTTCTTTATACCTATTTCCAATTAATTCCAATTGCACATTGAAAAATTCTTTTTAAATTTCTGTTTCAGGGGAACTCATCTGAATTATAAGAGATATTTTTCTATCCAAAAATATTCAAAATCTGAATATTCTCTCTCTAGAATATTTTCTCTCTCTAGGTTAAAACAACCACAAACAAGATCTCTTATATTTCAGAAAAGGGAATTGATTACAGGGGAATATACTAGACATCAAAAAGGGGTTGGGGGAGGAATCTTACAAACCGTGAGCCCCAGTGGTCGTTGGACTCGAGAAAGAAAAGATACAAAAGGTTAAAGATTTTCTTCAAGATATCCAGGAGATGACAAAAATCACAAAAGATAATGTTAAGAGAGCACAGGATCGTGCTGCTAAACATTATGCAGACAAAGATTGTAGACAGATCATATTTGAAGAAGGTGACAAAGTTTTTTTAAAGTTTCCTAAACACTCCGAATCTTTGGAAACGGGGAGAAGTCCGAAGTTATCTCCAAGGTATTATGGTCCTTTCACAATACTTAAAAAAGTCGGTAGTGGTGCTTATAAGTTAGCTTTGCCAGAAAGCTCTAAAGTTCATCTAGTTTTTCATGTGAGTAGAATGAAAAAGAAATTGGGAGATGATGATAATCTCGTTAGTCAAGAGATCCTAGTAGAACTTATCAAATCCCCATTCTTATCACACGAACTAGAAAAAGTCTTGGATTTCTAAGAGAAAAGGACTCGACACTCTGTGTACAACAGGAGTGTTTAGTCAAGTGGAAGTATATTTAAGAAGAAGGTTCTACTTGGGAAAAGGTAAGCACACTCAAACAAAGGTTCCCAAATTTTATTTTTGAGGACAAAACTCCTCTTAAAGGGGGAGTAATGTCACAACAATAGTAGTTCTGGGAGCCTAGAGAGCTCAACCATTCGGACAAGGCACGGGTGGGGTTCAGTGGGATTCAGCAGGGCCAAAGCATGGTCAAAGCATCAGGACATGTGGTGGTGCGCACTAGGGAAGTGTTCACACACAGTTAAGGGGGAGTTGGCTAAGTGTGGCCAAGTAGCCCAGAATAGCAAAAAAGGGTTTCCAAGGATAGCTTGAGGGAGTTGTGTAGTAGTAGCATAAATGGGTGGAGAATTATGGAGCTCACCCTCTGGAGGTCAGCTGGTTCGATTGGCCTAATAAAAAAACCCATGGATTAAGAATCAAATCAATAATGTTTATAGTTCTTCATTATCTGAACCATTGTAAATGCATGAAGACCATTTCCCAGGGTTGAGTATCACTACCATGAGGTAGCTTCGATCTATTGGTAAAGCTTAGGCAAGGCCTAAGGTGGTTTATTAGGCTCCTACCCTTTCCTCTACTCGTTATCCCTAAATAGCATCAATGAATGAATAGAGTTATAATTAGTTGGGCATTGGTTTAACAATTAGGAAACCACCTAAACCTACTACTAATCCATGATTCATTCACACACCTTCCTAATCTAAGACCATTTTGTTGAGTGCTCATTTTGGAAACCAACCTTCCCTTCAATGGGGTAAGAGCCCTGATATGTTGCTATAGTAATAAGCGATATGCACCGCTCCTTCAATGTAACAAACATTAAGGGCAGCCAAAAAATGCAAGTTCTATTTTGAAAATGGAGAGATCAAGTGGAAATTCTCATTTCATAATGGAAGCACTTTTTGGGAGAGCTCTTTTGAGATAAAGAGGGTTTTTGAGGACTATATTCCATTGGCTATAGCCATATTTGGTAGTGATGTATGTGAGGGTTTTTGAGATAAAGAGGGTTTTTGAGATAAAGAGGGTTTTTGAGGACTATATTCCATTGGCTATAGCCATATTTGGTAGTGATGTATGTGAACACATCACTAGGACCAGCTGTGGCATTTTTTCCCTCTTTAGGAGGTTTTTTCCCCCGTGCTAGTATACACCTATCTTGGGGTATACTTATCTTCTTTGTATAGCACACATTCATTATCTATCTATCATCTTATTGTGTGCTCCCTTAAGCTTCTTCATGTGTGTGTGTGTGTGTGTGTGTGTGTGCGCGTGTGCACGTACGCCTGCATTCAACCCTATTTCCAACATTTGGTATTAGAGCATATGCTCCTTGCCCCTATGTTGCTGCCCGTCCCTCACCTCGAGTCACGTGTCTTCTTAAATCGAATCAAGGAGCCCTTTTGGGGAGAAGAAAGAGGATTGTGAAGTGTGGAGTATTTTGTACTGTGAAAGATTTTTGGTCGGATTTTCATTCTGGACACGTTTTGGAGGTTGTTCACGCAGTTTTCAGTTCTCTATAGACATCTTCAGGGATTTGATTTGCACTATTCTTCATTAGATTCTAGAGTAGTTTCCTCAGATCTACTATAAACGGGTGCAGATACACGAGACAGCGTCTACAAGCTTTACTTCAACGACATCAATCTCTGCATCTTCCTTGGTTGCATCAAAGAGCACTCAGCACTTTGCAAGTTGTGTGATTACTTGCTTGGGTGTTATCAGAAATGGCAGACAGTGATGTATTTTGGATGTTATTCGCGCTGACCACCATAAGCTTGACGGGATCAACTACCCGTTATGGTCCTATATGATGCGGTATGTATTGGTAGCCAAAGGGCTATGGAATGTTGTGGTTGGCATTGAGAAATGTACTGGTTCCTCTGATGAACATGATGCAAAAGGAACATCTGTAGACACGGACTAAGTTTCATATGGTGCATTACCACAGCATAGCATACCTCCTACACATGAACAAACAAAGTGGGATGGAAGAGATGCGCAAGCACATGCGTTGCTTGCTTTGTCAATTAAGAGGAGTATCATTCCTCAGTGTAGGACTGCTAAACATACTTAGGATGCACTTGCATCATTGTACTAGGTACGTAATAAAGCACATGTTGCTTATATATGCAAGCAATTAGAGTTAACGCATATGGATGAGGGAGACTCCATGGATAGTTTCCTTACAAAAATCAAGGATTTTAAGACGTAGTTGGCCAGCGTTGAATGAAATATATCCTGACAATTCATTAGTACCTATTGTCTTAAATGCATTTCTGGACTCGTATCAAGGTTTTGCTTCTACCATCACACTCATAATGAAAGGCAATCCAAATGCCTTGAAGTTTGAGGAGTTGGTTTTTGTTCTCTTGTTGCAAGAAGAGCAATCCAGGCAAAATAGATCTATCATGCATACAGGAGATCAAGCTTTTGCTGCCAACAAAGAGGCAAGGGTAAATACTTTCCTCAAGGTAGTTACCAGATGAAATCAGAGTCATCGAGCAAGCCTACAGATAAGGAAGTCGACAAGCCAAAGAAAAAGGACAAATGCAACTATTGTAGGAAATGTTGAAAATACAAGTGAATAGGGTGTGCGCAGGAACAAGCCCTTGGTTAGAGGCTGTAGAAGACTGAAGACAAGAGAAGATGTGAGGCTCCAAAGAGTGAGGAGCCATGTGAAAATCTCAGAGAGAGAGAGAGAGAGAGAGAGAGAGAGAGAGAGAGAGAGAGAGAGAGAGAGAGACCCCACAACCCAATGTAACCTAGCCCAACAAAGTAAAACCACCTCTGAGCCACCGATGATGTAGGCCACGTGGTAGAAAGATGTATGTGTGAGAACTTTAGTCAAGGTCGCGGGCAACTATAGTAAGCCTTGGACACATAGAGAGAGAGTGTGTCAAGGACTATGACTTTAGGGACTCGAGGCACTGGTCGCAGGCTATCAAGTAAGAGAGAAACTTGATATAGGGTCCAGGTGTGCTAAGATAACTTGAGGGGAGGTGTAGGCACTAGTCACGGACTATCAAGTAAGGGGAGGCAAACTTAGTATACGGTTTAGGTGTACTAGGATTATTCACTTGAGGAGAGGTGTTGAAAATACAAGTGAATAGGGTGTGTGCGGGAACAAGCCCTTAGTTAGAGGTTGTAAAAGAGGATGAGTAAATGTGAAAGAACCTGTGAAAAGGTGAGAAGAATCTACTGGGAGAGAATAAAGGGTAGCATGAGAAGATTTAGGAAGTGTGGAGATATTCTGGGAAGTGTGGAGATATTTAGGAAGTGTGGAGATATTCTGGGAGATATTCTGGGAAAAGTGACGAGGTGGAGAGAATTAGGGAAAAGAGGTGGAGTGAATCATGGAGAAATCAGTGGGATTAGATGCTTAATGTAAACTCTATAAATTGAGGCATTGCCCTAATGAGAATTTTGCTAGTTTTTGAGTATCCATGCCTACATTAATCTATTTGTTAATTACCCACTAATTATGTCTTAATTATTTGCTAATCACTTTGTTAATGATGTTGATTCTAGTGTTTGATCCACCATAGCTCATCACAATGCCCTAATTTCAACAGGAAACCTGGTCACTACATTAATGATTGTAAGAAACAGCTAGAGAAGGAGAGAAAGAAAGACTCGGCTATGGCTGTAAATGCTGCATTAGCATCCAATGTAGGAAACAAAGAATCTACAAACTATGTACATGAGGATTGGGCTTTCATTGTGCAATGCAGTTATGACCCTTTGCATAAGGATGTATGCATGGCTATTAGATGTACATATATGGTATTTTGACAATGGTGCTAGTAAGCACATTACTTCGCATCACTGTTTGTTCTCATCACTTGAATTTACTCCAGAGGTAAACATTGTAACATGTGCAAACAACTCTTCATATCTTGTAAAAAGAGTTGGTAAAATTATTCTCACTGTTGTAAATGGTGGAACAATCATGCTTTCAGATGTATTATACGTACCAGGGATCAAGAATAACTTATTATCATCTTTGCTATTACTAAGGCTAGCTTAGTGGTTCAGTTTGAGGATGATAGATGTATTGTTCATGATTGCAAGGATGGCAAGACAATTATTGTGGTACTTTGTCCATGGCCTTTACAGACTAGATGCATATGAAAGACAAAGGCTAGATTGCAAGGATGGCAAGACAATTGTTGCTTCTAGTACTTTGTCTCATGGCCTTTATAGGCTAGATGCATATGAAGGCTAGATGCATATGAAGGACAATGGCATGCTGCATGTACAGTTTCTACCACAAAGGCAATGGGTGATGCTAAGCTGTGGCATGCACAATTTGGTCACTTAAATTTTGGTAGTTTGCTACATTTACATAAACATGACATGGTGTTTGAGCTGCCACATCTTAAAGCCCCTATCAAACATGTTTGTGAGGGTTGTATTCTTGGGAAAATGCAACGGGCATCATTTCCCAAAGATGGTTCAATTAGAGAGCTATCCAAAATTTATAGCTCATACATAGGGAAACAATGTAACATGTGCAAACAACTCGTTGGTGAAATTGTTCTCACTACTGTAAATGGTGAAACAATCACGCTTTCAGATACATTATATGTAGATCAAGAAGAACTTGTTATCTATCTCTGCCATTACTAAGGCTGGCTTAGTGATTCAGTTTGAAGATGACATGTATTGTTCATGATCACAGTGATGTGACAAGATAATTGTTGCTTCTAGTACTTTGTTTCATGGCCTTTACTATACAGGCTAGATGCATATGAAAGACAAAGGCATGCTATATGTACAGTTTCTACCACAAAGGCAATAGGTGATGCGAAGCTATGGCATGCACACTTTGGTCACTTGAACTTTGGTAGTTTGCTGTGTTTGCATAAACATGACATGGTGTCTAAGCTGCCACATCTTAAAGCCCCTATCAAACATGTTTGTGAGGGTTGTATTCTTGGAAAAATACAACGGGCATCATTTCCCAAAGATGGTTCAGTTAGAGCTATCCAAAAATTGTAGCTTATACACAACGATGGTTTTTATGTGCTTGCTGCTATGGTTCAAAATGCTTCTACATGTAAGATTGGTACCCTGCGTACTGATCAAGGGGGGAGCATATATCTAAGGAGTTTTATGCATACATGGTTGATAATGGGATAAAACACCAATTTATTGTGCCCTATACACCTCATCAAAATAGTGTAGGTGAACGTCAAAATAGGTCTCTTATAGAGATGGCACGTTGTATGGTAAAAAGTTAAGAGTTATCTCATGGTTTTTGGCTAGAAGCAGTCATATGTGCAACATATATTTTAAACAGGTGTCTTATAAAGACTTTGCATATAATTATGCCTTTTGAAGCCTGGAATAGTAGAAAGTCCTCTATGGCTCACTTACGCATTTTTTGTTATCTTGCCTATACACTTGTGCCTGAGTAACATCACACAAGCTTGATGATAAGGTTGTTAAATGTATTTTTGTGGGATACAGCTCGGAAAGTAAGGGTTACCATCTCTATCATCTTGCTACCAAGCGGATTCTTGTGAGTAGAGATGTATTTGTGGAAGATGCAATTCAACCCTTGCTTTTATGTAAAAAATAGCAAAATATATGTTCATTATTAGGACATAATTGACACTCTTGTTCCATTGTTCAATGCAGGACACATTGATATAAAACATTTGGGTAATCCAAGGAATGTTAAAAATCAACCCACACAGGTTACAAATCAGCATGTTTTTCACCCCACAGATCAGCTTATTGATGAGGCAAATGTGGATGATGTAGATGAGGAAAGAAGGAAAATTGTGGAGTCAAAAAGTATGCCAAAATGGCTGGTGCAAACACTACGTGATAGCAAATTGGCCACTCCTTTGCCTAGCAAAACACGTGCAGGTTCTCATTATGCATCCCATGTTGATGCAAGTTATGCTCTTATTGCCAATTTATGTGATGAAGAGGAACATGTCTCCTTTGATGAAGCAAAGAAATCTTAAAATTGGATGATTCGATACTCAAAAATGATACATGGGATTTGGTAAACTTGCCTCTTGGCAAGAAGGCCATTGGTACGAAATGGATTTACAAGCTCAAACATAAAGCGGATGGCAGTGTTGAGCGATACAAAGCTAGTTTTGTTGCAAAGGGTTATGCACAAGAGAAAGGTATTGACTATGGTGAAAACTTTGCAACCACATGTCGTATGACTACCACGTGGACTATCATTGCACTTGCAACACATAAAGGTTAGAATGTACGTCGGTTAGATATCAAAACTGCTTTCTTGAATGGAGATTTACATGAGGAGGTCTATGTATCTCAACCTCGTGGTTTTGTTTAACAAAGTCAGGAATCAAAAGTATACAGATTGAAGAAAGCTTTATATGGTCTTAAGTAGGCTCCCATAGCATGGTATGAAAAGATACATGCATACTTGGTTTCATAGGGTTTTTACAACAACCCAACTAGCAATACCCTTTATATTAAGGGGACTAAGGATGTTTTATTGGTCATCATGTTATATGTTGATGATATGATGCTCATAGGCCCTAATGATGATCATATTTCAACTTTTATAGATTATTTAGAAAGAGAAGTCTTTTGAGATATCAAATCTTGGACCCTTGCACTATTACTTAGGCATTGAGTTTTGGCAGCATAATTATGGAATTGTTACACTAAAAAGGAAATACATAGATGCATTATTGAAGAGGTTCAATCTTGAGGACTGTAAACCTATGGCTACACCTATGGAGCCAGGTTTACAACTAAGTCTTGAAGATGCATGTGACTCTTTTGATGTTAGCTTGTATCAAGAAACTGTTAGATAGCTCATCTTTTTAGATTTATGCATGGCATTGACATTCAGTATATGGTCTCAATATTGAGTAGATTTATGCATGGCCCAGGCACAAAGCATTGGCAGTCTGTCAAATGGGTGTTTCGTTACATAAAGGGCACTATGCACTTTGGTTTATTTTATCCCAAGGGGGTAAAACACAGTTGCATGCACTTATAGACTTAGACTTGGCTGGATGTTACCACACACAAGTGTCCACGAGTGGTTTTTGCTTTCACCTTGGTGATTCACGTATATCATGGCTTAGTAAGAAGCAACCCACTGTGGCCACTTCTAGTTGTGAAACTGAGTACAAGGTAGCGTTTACAGCCCAGTTGAGTGTGTTTGGCTCAGGTGCCTTATTGCTGATTTGGGTATTGACGAGTCCTCAGTCACCATCTTCAGTGATAGTTAGAGCATTATGGAATTTGCAAGGAATCGAGTTTTTCATGCTCACACCACAAAGCACATTGAGGTGCACTATCATTAAGTCAGGGAGAGATGTGCTATAGGGGAAATCAGCTTGGCTTATGTGCCAACACATGACAACTTGGCATATTTGTTCAACGAAGGCTCTCCCCCACGAGAGAAGTTTGAAGCTTTTCACAAAGCTTTAAACTTACTTCCCTTCGGGGACTAGTATGGGCTCCCTATCACAGTCGAAAGCTTTAAACTTACTTCCCTTCTCGGCGGGGACTAGTCTGGGCTCCCTATCACAGTCTAAAACTTTAAACTTACTTCCCTTCGGGGACTAGTCTGGGCTCCCTATCACAGTCCAAAGAGCCTAGCACATCTTTGTACTTCTAGTGCGAGGTCACCCCTTGTTCACATCATCACTCCCAGGGGGATTTGTAGCCATATTTGGTAGTGATGTGTGTGAACACACTAGGACCAATCGGGGCACTTTTTCCCTCTTTAAAAGGTTTTTCCCCTGTGCTAATATACACCCATCTTGAGGTATATTTATCTTCTTTGTAGTACAATACACATTCATTATCTATCTATCATCTCATTGTGTGCTCTCTTCAGCTTCTTCACTATGTGTGTGTGTGTGTGTGTGTGTGTGTGTGTGTGTGTGTGCACGCATGCATTCCTGCAACCCTATTTCCAACATTGGTGAGACTGATAGCTATATAGTCAAAAGTTGTTCTACTAAAAAGTGGTGGCTTTCTTGTATAAGGGGGTTTCTATGACAAGATCACAATTCCATTAAGATTGCAGCTCCATTGCAAAGTGGTGTCTTAGGGGTGGGGTGTGCAAAGTTCTTTAAGTACATTTTTCTTCTATTCTCCAAATCTCTTCTACCATAATCTCTTAAATCCAAATGAGATTATCTATTCTAATTATTTCATTATGCTTTCCATAGTATTGCAACTCAACATAGATTGGTCTCCCATTATTGTGTCTATTCCTTTGCAAACTCACACTCCTATCACTCAATCCTTTTAATCTTTATGGTTTTATAATTTGCTTCCCATTCTTATCATTCAACACTCATAAGTTCTACTCATTTTTTGTTCCAAGCTCCCGCTCCACTCAAGAATGATGCTTCAAGAAATAGGGACAATATCACTACCAGAAAGAAGATCTATGCATACATTTCTCATAGTATATAATGCTTTATCAGGAAAGGAAAGAAAGGTGACAAAGTGGCTGTACACTTAAAGATATATAACCTAACACAGGGATTCACTACAAAAAAGATATGAAAAGGGCACATACAAAAGGTGAGGTGACTGTACACTTAAAGATATATAACCTAGCATGGGGATTCACTATAAAAAAAAAGGGGATGAAAAGTGCACATTCAAAATCACAGAGTTCCAGGGGTTACAACCCCTTTCATTAGTTTGAATAAGTGGTCAAGGTTCAAATGGGTTTTGAGAATGAGCGGACAAGGGTCAAAAGGATAAGCACATGGCGACACTTTTATACAATATAGATGACGAGTATGAAAAGGATGTAATAAACACATGTCCATCCTTTTGGACAAGGGGTGGTTAAAAGGGTGGACAAGTGTCCAAAGGGGGAGACATATGGTAGACCATTGTTGAAAGGGCACACAAGTATTGAAAGGGTGGACACATGGTGGGACTTTAGGATAAGGGGTGGTCATAAGGGTGGACACAGGGGTGGTTAAAAGGGTGGACATATAGGGGCCCTTTTGGATAAAGGAGGGTAGTCAAAAGGGTGGACAAATGGCTACCCTTTTAGATAAGGATTGGGCAAATGGTTGCCCTTTTAGATAAGAGGGTGGATGTTAACCACTCTGATTAACATGTCCTTTCATGGCACGACTACTATACTTCCCTTGTAATTCATCTTTTTTGTAACCACGCTAAGCGCCAATTGTACATGAGACATGGGATGACCGAGCTTACGGCTTATGTAATGCCAGTAATATGGAATTGATGTACATAGAGCTAGATAAACTAGAAAGACTAGTTTTGGGCCCCCATTTGTAATTGGGCGGCTAGACATTATAAATATGAGCTCATGTACATAAGACATATTATGAAATATGAAAAGGGACAATCCCATTTGAATCAATTGAGTTTTGCCTTCTCTCTCTCTCTCTCTCTCTCTCTCTCTCTCTCTCTCTCTCTTACGGTGGCTTGCTTGCTTGCTTGTGATTGTTGGTGTATGTGAATAGGAATGGTGTTGCTCTTCGTTCTCTCCTTCACTCCCTTCTCATTGCTCTCCACCTTGTCTTGTTTGCATACGATTGGCATGAGGTAGAGGTTGAGCTCTCCATAGCTCAACCTCTACCATTGCTCTCCACCTTGTCTTGTTTGCATACGATTGGCATGAGGTAGAGGTTGAGCTCTCCATAGCTCCTTCCCTCTTGCTCTCCTACCTACCTTGCTCCTACCTACCTTGCTTGGATCTCTCTTTGGGTGACAAACAAAGAGAGTGTAGAGTGAACCCCTTACGGCCTCACATCAAGGAGTTAACCCTAATAGGGTTGGCCAAGTGTTCGACCCTTGCATGCACTCTCTTCTTTTTCTTTCTTGTGTTTCTGAGGGAGCATGTTAAACCATTAACATCTTTGGCACCGCTGTCGGGGAGTGGCATTTGGCTTAGGATCCTTTACTTGATTCATTAGCTAGAGCTTAATTAGCCCGATTGGGATGCAAATCCACCGGCGGTTAGTTGATTAACATTGTTTGTTTCGTGTTTTGTTGGAGATTACCCCCGGAGGTTGGATCGTTGAGATTGAGCATCGGAGCATTCGAGTCTTCACGAAGAGCAAGGAAGAAGCAAGTGAGTCTCCATATTTGCCCTCAACATTCAAGCAATTTTCAATTCCTGCGTTTTTCTTCATGTTTGCATTTTTATTGAATCATTCAATTAATCTCAATCCATTAGCTTAAACCATGCATTATATTATCAATAAGTAGCTAGAGACTAGCTTTAGCTTGTTGTAAAAACAAAAACATCAAAAGACCCTAGGAAGGTGCCTAAATTAACTGGTGATTAGAGAGGTTCCAATGCAAAATTGCATTCTACCAAGCTTCTCTGAGAGTCGAACGTTCGTGGCAAGTTTAAGGAACACCCGTTCCAACTTTACCACACCCGTTCCTTCTGCCTACAACCCAAATCTAGTAGATTTGCTGCCTAAATTTGGTAGGAGCATTAAAATTAGTTTAATTGCATTTAATTAGGCCTCATGTGCATTGAAGTACATTTAAATAAGGAGAATTTTGTACTGTTAGACTTGCCAGGTAGTCAAATTTAAAAATTCCTTGCCTGACAGTGCCATGGCCGTATGCTCCGAAGCGCACATCTGTTCCAAGACTTATTCGCTCCTCATCCTAGAGCAAACGCCCATTCAAGTTCCTTTTTTCACCTTGCCACGTTCGTTCTACGTAGCCCATAAACTTGCACGTCCGTTTCTTCCTGACCCTAAAGGTGAACGCCCGTGCCAACCCTTAAGACGGCATCAGCTTGCTATGCTCTTTCCAATCGGATTCATCCCGAACGCATGTTCCTTATTGAGCTTGAAGCGAACGCCCATTCCATTTTACAATCTCATTATATGAACACCCATTCCTTCTCTCACCATAAGCAAATGCGCATTCCATTTCGAATTCCTCTCGAAGCGCACGCTGTGTGCCAGTAGAGAAGCAAACGTCCGTTCCTTCTCTCACTGAGGAGTGTATGCCATTTCGTTCCCGTTCCTTTAAAAGAAAACTTCTTCTTTTCTCAAAGGGTTCTGCACAGTACTTCTGTATTCCCATGTACCTACGCTCAGGGAGGTTGGTGAGAAATAACCCTCTCTTCGATGAAGTGAGCCCTTTAGAAACCCCTTTGCAAATCAGATCGGACCCATCGGTAAATATGACGTGGAGCCAAATGGTGCTCGTCTTTGACAGTACTAGCGGAGTGAGAACCTCCCCAGTAGTGGATGAGGGACTCTAGACTTTGAGGCAAGAGAGCTCGAACCACAGTGTATGGAGACAGACCATCTCGAAGCTGATCATGAAGTTCGATGGAACAAGTGACCCCACTACTCACCTAGAGATGTTTAATCAGATATGTGAGGCATTTAGCCATATAGACGATCAGACTAAGATAAGTGCCTTTGGCCTTACCTTGGATAGCAAAGCTGGCCAATGGTTCAGATCTCTGAAAGCGGAACATAAAGCTTCCTTCGAGGCTAAAAGAAGCTTTCAAAGTGGGGTATTCTCGTTAAGGTACCTGATGGAGCCCTGTTGAATAGCTCAACAATTTCAAACAAAATGAGGGCAAAACCATCAGAGATTACATAAATAGAGTCAGATATCTCCACTCACGTTGTAGTATTGCATATAAGTTCTTTGATGAGAGACTAATTGGGAGATTTTTGGAGGGACTTGAAGATATTCCTCTGCACAACTCCTTGTTTGCCTTAGGAGACATCTCTTTTGAATAGTGCTACAAGAGTTCTCTAAAATTTGAGGATAACTTGAAGGGAACACGCTCCTAACAACTCCACAAAGGCGCATCAAAAGCCTCCTTCAAGACCACCAGCACAAAGCCTAATGAAAAAGATAAGGTTTCCACATCTGGACAAAGTTTGGAGCAACTGGCTGCCGCCCTAATGCAACAAATGGAGCAATCAACCGAGGTCGGGGATCGATGGGGCCATCCACATCTTTATCCTAGAAGGGAACTCGTATGGTGCCGGACCTGTGTGTCGAGAAAACCATACTGGCACTGAATGTCCTCATCTCAAACCCCTCCCAAGTCTTTATTGTACCTACTGTGTGAAGTGGCGCAATCACAGGATCTCTAACTGCTACCATCACAAGGTTGCCTTAGCTCGAGCTATGCCTCAGGTAGTATTACCCGCCAACCCCAGGCAATCGCCGCTGGCTTTGCCAGCTCTTGCACATCACAACGCTCCTCAACTTGGCCAAGAAGTGGCCCAAAGAGGAATCCTTAGGGTACCAGAAATGCCCTTACCACCCCCAGTTCTCCCACCATAGCCCCCGTTACCCAGAGTCGCACACAATTTTGTCAAATAACCCTGACAAAACTCTTCAACAAAACTCTTCAAGGATGGGAATGAGGGAGAAATCCATGAGACTCCCACTTATGAAACCCAAGAGCCCATGAGCTCGCCCTTACAAATTCTCAATCACTATGTCATGGAGGGTGATCAAATGTACCCTGTGTACTTAGCATCCCTGATATTGTGAGCAAGGGATATGAATCGAATAACGAGAAGACCGCCCATACAGTGTTATGATTATGGTGGACCTCACCGAGTGGCTAAGTTTCCCAATAGGAATAGAATGGAGAGTGCCCTTGCAGGAGCTCCCTCCATGACTCCAGGATGTGGTATCATCATATGTATAAAGACTGCTCACTAAGACCAAGAACAACTGGAAAGTCTCACGAAGCTAATCCCAGTACCAGCCTTAACTTGCTGAGTGTTAGAAATGGTTTCGTTCGAGCAGTCCCCCTCAATGCAGTGACCAGGCTGCAGAATCAGTAACGGGCTGCGTAGCAGATGCTGCTGCAAAGATGCTGCTGCAAAGGCATCAATCTCTCAAAACTAGGACCAAGCAAGAGCCCTTGAACAAGCCCGAGTAACTTAGTGCTCACGAAAGAAAGCCACCAAGGTTGGGAAGGGTGAGAGCTGAGTGATTATCAAAAGCCATTCTGACTCTAGCATAACAAGTCATCCTTCAACTTCTTCATCTGAAGAAGAAGATATGCTATGTGTTGCAGCCCATGCCCAACAACCCATTGACCCCCATGCCCAATAACCCATTGACCCCCATCACCTACCCAAAAAGCTTATGGAGTATGCGAATCCTCTTGAGGAAAAAGAGACGTTCCAAGCTGCCCAAGAGTTAGTTTGTGAGGTGCCAAGCTTAGTTGGAAGCTGATCCTCCTACTGTCTACCTCCTTGAACCATGCCCGTCTGTCTTAAACCAAAGACCTACGCATGATGCTCAGCTTTATCCTTGCAAACTTCCAAACCAACCACTCCCATAAGAGTTGACAGAAGAAGAAGCTACCCCCAACAGAAAGATAGGGTGGCGGAACATCTTAGAGACCTAGGAGATGAACATCATAGGGGAACCAATGTAAAAATACTTGTTCCCATCCCATACACCTCAAAAAGCTTGAGACAAAGCAAACCTGACCTTCCTCAAGGGACAGACTCTGTTCCAAGAGACATTGCATGTCTCTCTTCTTTCCTCTCTTCTCAGGTCCAAATTCCTATTGGAACCTTGCTCCAAGGTAGCCCAAACCCATGGAACGACCTGAAAGACTGGGTGGAGGGACGTCTCAGGGCATGCATGCACGAAACCATGGAGCCTGACAGCTCTGATGATTTTGAGGAAGAATAATTCCACATACCTCTTAAGGTAAAAGGGACTCCTACTATTCGAGTGAACAAGCTCGGGCAATACTTTGAAGGCAATGAACTTAATGTGACCTTGCCGCCGATAACTTTCGACAGCCACCAAGTTACTACAATCTTGGATGGAGGAGCCAAAGTGAGCATTGTCACCAAACAATGCTGAGAAAAATGGGGAGCACCTACCCTAAACACTCGATTGTTAGTGTGTGAAACTCGCTGATGGAGCCACTGCTAGACCCATTGGTCTACTAAGTGATCTTAAAATTAAGATTCTAGGAACCACCTAGCACCACACTTTTGTGCAATGAATTTTGGATATGTCAGCCAGTTTCATATGACTGCATCCTTGGCAGACCCTTTATGCGAGAGTCCAAGATAATCCATGATTGGGATACTGACCACATCTACATTCTAAGAAAAGATCTTTCCTTCAAGATTAATCTACGCACGTGGAAAGTACACCCCATGAGTGGCATACTATTTGCAGAGGACTCAGTCACAACTACACGAACTACTGAAGTGCATCTATGCTAGACATGCCATAAAACACTAGATGATGAAAGGGAGAGTGAGGATTGCACACCACTTCCAGAGCCGGAAGACTCTGAGAACTGGATGCATATCCTCACTACCCTGGATAGCTTGCCTAGAAAAACTGGTCCTAGATTTGCCACACAACGGGCGGATGGGCAAGAGCTTACATCATTATATATGCTTAGTTCAGCATATCTTCCCACTATAGCCACACAAGAGCTTGAGCAGGTTGTTCGAGCCAAGCCATCAAGGAATGCACGCTCCCATAAAACTCACAGGCCCAAAGGATTCCTAGGGCCAGAGAGGTCCTAGACAATTATGAAACCCATTGGCTGAAATATGTGGGTGTCGTGGAAGCACATGAGCATTTCAATGAAATTTGGCAAATAATATAAGATTAAGGTAATGACAAGCATAATGACAACAAGATGATGAGAATGTTAGAGAGATAAATTCCATTAGATGAGGGGATCTTATACAGGCTTGAGTATATATAATTAGGTACTAATATCCACCTGTCTTATATTTGAGCACCAAGTGCCTAGTTTTGAGGGCATGGAATCTTCTCTTTCCACTTGATCTTCTCGAGTTTTTGTGATAAGGTACAGACAAACCTTGACCATTTTTGTGCTAAGGTAGAGGCCAACCTTGATCACTTTTACACTTGGTAAATGTTTCTTTTTACCATTAAACCATATACCTTAGTCTGAATCTTATATGCTAGATATTTTGGTGCACTTTAACACCCTCCATCAACAAAATATCCATGGCTAAGCTAATGATAATGCTAGTCCCTAGTTACAACTTATAATGCTGGTTATGATGACTATGCTGGGCCCATAGCTCTTACTCCAATAGGATTACAATGCCAAGTGTGATGGTTGATGTGCTAGAAAGTAAGTTACATTTACAACAAGCTTAGGATAGAGTTATGACCATAGGTGGGTAGGTTCTAGCTGGTCTAGAAAGCCTAGCTGTCTTCAATGCAGTTAGCCTTGGCTAAGGCCTCTTCTTCTTTGGATTCTCCTTCCTTGTTTGAAGATGCACTCTTGTTCTTTATGTTGATATAGCTCTTGATCTTCTTAAGTTCATTGTGTCTTGAAAGTCATGCAGGATGAATTTTTTTTTTAGTGTGTTTTAGGGTTTTGAAGTAATGATGAATCTTTTTTTTAGTGTGTTTATAAAGCCTTACACAATGATGATGCCCGTCCCTTTCAAATGATAAGGTAATAAATATTCATAAGGGTTCTTAGCCTTATCAATCACTAATGCCTTTCCATTGAATAATTGATTTATGAGCATGATTAATGAGTTACATGATGCATACAAGATCAAAAATCTCATTATTTCAAGCTATGCCTGTGCATAATTATACCCTTTACTTATAGAGCACAATTGGAGGGGAAAATGAAGGGCCTTTTTTAATATGAATAACAAGCCCCTAATTGATGATTAAACCCCAAATGGTCCAAAATTATTATGATTAATGTTAATTAATCACCAATTAATCAAATATTCTCACTATTTGAGAGCTTAAAAAAGGGACCTTTGAAGTGTTAATTTGAGCAAGTTAGACTTTAAATGAGCTCAAGATATTTTAGGTCGATAAAGACCACTGAGTCTTCTTTTTGAGATTAGACCCCACAAACACTTTATTAAGTCATTTAATCAAGGATTAAGAAAGATATTACCAAAATAGCTCATTGTTTAGTGCCTAGGCTAAGATGTCATAGTAGGTGTCGTTTTTTGCAGAAATTGCTTGAACTATAAGAGATGTATGAGAATTTTTGGCCCAAAAACAAGTTCTCTACAAATCAACGAGGTGGCAGCTATAGTTTGCACAAATTAGATTGATGATGGTGCTAAGACTCATCACCCTTGAGCTTCTAAGAGCCTCTAAGAATTGGATTGCCAACTAGTTGGGGCTGAAGGGCTTAAGTGTTGGAGGAGATGGAGAAAAAGCTTTAAAAATGATTATGGCTTAATTAATATTGAGCATAAGTGCTAACGAGATTAAGTATGAGCTAATAGGGATAAGAATGAGTTGGATCTATGCTTTGATACAAGCTGGATTTCATGGTGGATTCCAATCAGGCATGATTAGAGTCATAGTGTGTTGAAATATACAAGTGAATAAGGTGTGTGCGGGAACAAGCCCTTGGTTAGAGGCTGTAAAAGAGAATGTGTAAATGTGAGAGAACCTGTGAAAAGGTGAGAAGAATCTACTAGGAGAGAATAAAGGGTAGCATGAGAAGATTTAGGAAGTGTGGAGATATTCTGGGAGAGATGAAGAGAATCAAGCAAAAGAGGTGGAGTGAATCAAGGAGAAATCAGTGGGGTTAGATGTAAACTTTATAAATTGAGGCATTGGCCTAATGAGAATTTGCTGGTTTTTTTATTATCCATGCCTACATTAAGCTATTAGTTAATTACTCACTAATCATGTCTTAATTATCATCTAATTACTTTGTTAATGATGTTGATTCTAGCATTTGATCCACCATAGCTCATCACATTGTTGTAATTTTAACATGGTATCAGAGCCAAGCCTAGAATCCATCAAGTTTATGAGCCCATTATCTAGTTAATTAGGATTAGTAGATAATTCAAAAATAATCATTTTTTTAGTTATTTTCAACTAACCCTCTGTACCCCCAGCCAGTGGAGGAGCTCCCTCTCCTTGCACACATCAAATTAGCCCAAACCCTTCTAGCCATAGATAGCCACTTCAATGTGCTCTAGCCAATTTAATCAGAAGTGCAAACCACCGCCTAGAACTCCAAAAATTCACAGATTCGCTAGCGCATGTTTTCTGAGTGAAAAATAAGATTTCTACTTCATCAAATCAAATGGGTCTAATTCCTCTTAGCCCTAGGGGTTTTCAAGCATGCTCTACAAGTTGGTGAAGTTAGAATTTGATTTGATCAAGTCTACAGTGAGATCCAAGCTCTTCATTAAATCTGCAGTGACTTTGGTAAAACAGAGATTAAGCATTCAATATTTGGTCAAATATTGTGTTTCTTGGCTTAATCCTCTACTAGACTAATTGCTATTGATGGCCTTGAAAGAATTTGAGCTCATTTGAACTTTAAGGCCTCAGATCTGGGCTCCCCGTATACTCTATTTTTTGCACACAAAATAGAGGATTAATTTGCTAATCAGTGCTAATGTTCAAATTAACCATTAGGTATCTGATACAGATCCCTATAACTTCAGATTGCGATTCGGAGATGGTTTGATACTCCAACCATTCCGTACAAATTGGTTACCCTTGATTTAATGTAATTTCTAGTGATTTTATGCTGATAAATTTGTTGTAATCATCTCTTAAACACCAGATAAATTTGTTGTAATCATCTCTTAAACACCAGATTGAGTTGTAAAAGGGTAGACACTGCCCTTGAATCTTGAAATTAGATCAAGAGCTAAGACCCCCTTCACATTATCATGAGTACAGCACAAGAAATAGCCAAATTTAATGGGGAGCAGTTTTACACATGGCAGACAAAAACCATGTATCTGCTCATGAGGAAAAATCTGTGGGGGCTAGTTGAGGGAAGAGATGAATGCCCAGAGGTGAGAGGGGAAAATGAGTGGAAGAGCAGGAATGAAAAAGCATTGGGACTTATTGCACTCAGTTTAAATGATGAAATCATTCATCCTCACATCATAGGGATACAATGTGCAAAAGATGCATGGGATGAACTCAATAAATTATTTGGCACACAAGCTAAAAATTCAAAGATAAATCTGTTAGTGCAATTCTACAAATTGGACATGAAGGAAAGTGAACCTTTAATCACACACTTGAACAAATATAAAAGCATTAAGCAACAACTGGTATTGGCAAAAAGGTAGAAGATGATGAGGCACTAGCAGTGCTACTGAAGAGTGTGGACAAAGGTGAATATGAAAACATTGTAGCAACACTAAAGAATGTACCTGAATTGAAGCATGAGTGCCTCTTATATAATCTTGAGTACGTATGATTAGGAGTGAGATTAGCTACTAGAATATCTCAAGTCATTCAATACATCATATGAAAAGATTGCTCAAACAATGGATTGCAACCGATCTTCCATGTGCATGGGATTGCATCCTCCACAAGTGACACCCCAATCAATGTGTCATCCAACACTTCATCAATGCAATCCTCATTGCATACGTGATTATACACATCATAAAAAATGTGATCTCATGAATACTCCTATCCCTCCTGCTCCGTTGACTTCACAAACGAAGGCTCTAGTCCTGATGTCACCTAAATGCTCATGGATGGGAGTTCTTCGGCAAGGCAAAAACTAAACCATGATAATGCCAAAATTTAACCCCCTTTTTTTTAGGTAACTCAAGTTGGAGAGCCGTGTGATGGGTGACCATCCCACACGGTTCAGAGAGCACTTGTGTATGTGACGCGAGCGAATGTGTGCGACACATGCGAGGTATCATAGCAATGAAATCACCATCCTCATGGATGTTCCCAGTAAGATGATCTACATGGCTGTCCCTTGGCTGTCCTCTTTGTTGAAAATAGACTCATCATCACTTGAATCATTTTCCATGCCCTCACTCCCAACAAGAGATGATTTCACTTGGTCCTCTTTGACCTCGTCTTCACTTGAAGAGTCATGGTTGTCCGCGTTCATTTTCAGCCACCATTGCATACATAAAATCCTCTTTGCACAGCTCATTGGTGTCACTATCTTCATTTGAAGAATCTTGAAGAATCTTCACAATAATGATCGTGTTCTAAGAGAACTATGGACCGAAGTGAACTCCATGTGGGATGCCCACAAAGTGACAAAGTATGTATGTGGAAGAGTCTACACAATGCCAATATCTCATCGAGCAATGTCATTATCCTTCTCCATAATGCAATGAGCCACTTCCTTAAAACCTTTGTCTAGATTTCATACAAATTCCTCAATGGTTTCCTTCTCTTTGATGCATGGCACAAAGAAAGACATGTACCAAGAAATGTATCAATACTCCTTTGCATAGTTAGAGAAGGAATCATCACATAGAAGTGGTATACACCTCTCTTTAAAGCTCCTTTGCTCCTGAGCAACCACAAAGTTTTACACAACTTTATAAGCTAGCTTCTCCCAACTCCACTCAAAGTCATACATCACTTTGTAAACCACCAAAACTTGGCTTTTCCATAGAAGTAAGAAGTCACCACCTTAACTTATTTTTGCTTAACACATGGAAAGACATCGAAGTAATTCCACATCTAATCCAGGAGATGACATCGGTTTTTTTTCCATGGCCATCTAGGTGTGAACAAAAACCTTAGGGTTAGCTAGTATATAAGCAACCACATCCCACGTCCATTGTTTAGGGTTGTTGCTCATTTGTACTTTCTCCTTTGTACTTTTAGAGCACTTTATCTCTCTCCCCTTTGAGCTAGCCATTCTCTCTCACAATCTACATTGTTGTATTCTTCTCATTATGCAGTAACTCCTCAATATTTGCTTTGTCGTCACCAAAACTGTAAGAAGAGTGAGCCCAATTAACTTGTAGTAGGTGTTTGCTTTAGACAACTGGTGCCCACCCTAATTTACATCTGAGGACTCTTCAAGGTCATCTTCTTCATCTTTAAGTGGCTTTGGAAAATGGCATAGGCCTCCCATGGCTTGTCGATGGATGTCTTAGAGGTAAGCCACATGGATGTATGAATGGTGGCATCACTGGTGGTGAGGGATTGCTCCAAGTAAGGGTAGACTATGTGATATAGTCAAAGGATTTCTTACATGTTATATTGGTTATCAGACATGTTGTAAAGCTGGTAGTAAGTAGACTTCACTACTCAGCAAACAAGGGTCTTCATGGCTGTCATGGCCGAGTGAAGTAAATCTTTGTGTGATGGATGGGTAAGTTGCACAGTCAGTTACTAAGTACTATTATACTAGTGTAGTTCTTAGAGAAATAGGTTAAGGTGGTAGTGTTAGAGGTGGATAAGGAAATTGTGGTAGTCTCTATGCATACCTTTTGATAACGGGTTTTCACACAAGCTTGTGCCTACTATAAGGTGTGATTAGCAGGGGGCTGGTTATCGTCATGGTGCCAAAGGACACCCCGTGCTCGATTTCCTTGGTAACAATAATAATTTGTGCCATGGTTCATGTGGCACTAGCAATGAGCATAAAATAGTTGTTATTTGGGCCTTAACATTCGGACACTCTATACTTGTATGATTTCGATGATAAATTGCACACAAAATTATCTATGGTGCTGGCAATGAGAACAAAATTGTGGTTATCTAGGCTTAGCATCGGACACTCTGTACTTATATGATTTCGATGGTAAATTATACACAAAACATATATCTACGTGGAAATAGGTGTGGGTGTCTTGTTTAAGGTGATGGTTAGGGTTGGCCTTGAGGTTGCCCTTGGCCCTACCACTGCTGGTGTAAATGGTTAAGTAGTTTTTTTTAGTAACCCATCCATGTTCATGTCATTGACTAAGACTATAGCTGGTCTTGGTTGGGCACCCTTAGTCATTGAGGCTTTGGATAATGTGTCCCCTATCTCTTGGTTCAGGTGGATGACTTCTACATCCTTGTCTTACAGATTGTCTACTAGGTCTACGCAACACTCCATCAAAGATGTAGTGTTTGGGCATGTAGAGATGGCCGCGAAACATTTTTCTCTCTTAAGACCAATCAATCGATTAATGAGAAATAAATCATTCAATCTTTCATGGTGTATCATATGTAGAGATACTTGGCTCTAGAACCAAGTATCTTATGTGGAGATACTTAGTTCTAGCAATGTAATCATATATTGTTTCTCCCTCCTCTTGCTTGAGGTTATATATTTGTGTAATGGGACTCTATTTGGATCCATTAGGCAAGAATCCCACAATGAAGGTGTGCCTCAAGACCTCATAAGCTGGCCTTTTCAAGTAGGTTTAGAGACCTAAACCACTGGCTTGCTTTTCCTTCAAGCCAAAGTCTGAATGAACAAATCTTGGCAGGACCATGAATCCTTTCCATGTCCTAAGAAATTTGATCAAACTTCTCTAGATATTGAATGGGATCTCCAGTTCCATCAAATTTGGTCATTAACTTTGAGATGTAAGTTGGCTTAGCCCAACCATGAGTGTTATGTTTATCGTAACTCCCCTTCCCATTTGAAACACCATCCTAAGCATGTCTTCTTGCATATTCACGTCAAGGAAACACAAAGGGGTAGCTACACAAATTCATAGGGTATATAATCTCTTAGCTCATGGGGTTAGGCTATAGGGTTTCTAATAGTACTTATGTCCCATCAGCCTGGCTTTGAGGCTGTATGCTTGCTATGGGTTGAGGACATATTATGTGAGTGCCCTTGTGGATCTCTTACCCTATGGGGTTGGACTATGGGGTTTCTAGTGGTAATTGTCCAACACTAATGGCCTGGCTTTAGATTGTAGGCTTGCTCTTACAAGATTGACACATTATGTGAATGCCCTTGTGGATTTCTTTGGTTTGAGGTAGTCCCATACATTAGTTCTTTACCCTTCCTTATGTTTCTTCTTTTGGAGCACTTTGATGAATGCTAGTTGTTTGCTAGGATCAAAGGCTTGGTGGGTTCGAGGAAGTGTGGCTTAATGTGTTATAGTTGTTTGTATTACCATTTCCAAGAATTAGTCCAGATCAGGTTTGCATCGAAGATCTTTAGTGCTCTTGAAGCAAGTCTAAAATTGATTTCAGATATATTTGTTATTATCAAGCTAAAACAAGTAAACAACATGATGAAATAAGTATGACCATGCTCGAAAATCTAAAGTTAAAAGAGTTAAGAGCCTATTACGAGGATCCAAAAGATATTGTACATGCTTCTACATTATGCAAGGGGCCATGCCATGCCAGTACCAATGTTCTAGAACATTGTTTAATGCAAAGAATGGGAAATTAACTAAACTGTGAGGAGGGCCCCCTAATGCAATGTTTCCATTGTCAAGGACCTCACCAAGTGGTAGAATGCCAGCTCAAGGCAAAAATGCTAGCTCATCAACCAGAGACTCCTATGAAAATGATGAGCATTTTCCAGCTTATATAAGTTCTAGAAGTGGAGTGGATGATCTAATCAAAGTTTGTCCTTACAAATCCAGCAGAGAGGTGTCAACTTCTACCACTCCTACATACTTCTCCGTATGATTTAGTGTAAAATATAGACATATAGTAACCCATTAAATGTTTTAACTTGTGCCCAAACCCAACAAACAGATGAAAGATAACTTGTTATTGATTTCAACCTCTAAGCTAGGTAGAAGAAGATGGTAGGCAAGGGTGATACTCTGGTTCAAATCATTAAGGATGATTCGGACAAAGGAACCATAGATTGAGCATCAAATGAGTCCAACAAAGAGGTGATGCTATTGTAGGAAATGATGGCAGATTCCAAAAAGAAGGACCGATAGGCCAATGAACGAGCTACAAATCTTAGAGGAGTTAATGAATATCTAAACTCCAAAGAAGAAATTCAACTTAGTAGAGAAATGTTACGAGAAACATCTCTAACTAGAACATCTAGAGCTTAGTAGAGAAATGTCAAGTGAAATTTGAGAAGAAACTAAGGGCTAACAAGGCACTGTGGACATAGTGTATCCATGCCAAGAAATTGGGAAGGGAAAGGATTGAATATGCACAAGCCAATCTTTGAGCAAAGGGAGGAAGAGCATATGATCATGACTTGGGGAATGATCTCATGGCATGGGTGTTTGTAGCTGAAGAAAAAATTCCCTCCCTAAGATCCTTCTTTCTAAAGGACTACATAGAAGACCCCACCATAGAATAGCAGGTTATGAAGATGCCATGAGATATGGCTTACAGATTAACATGCGAGTGTTGTTGCACCCCTACATTGTGGAAAGATGTTAAGGAGTGAGTCGAAGGTACTCCTTCAGAACCAAGAGTTCATCATCAAGAAAGAGATGTACCACATTATGACAGTGAAGGCATACTTTAAGAGAATGGCAGCAGCCTAAGATATATTCAAATCCCAACATAATGAATAAACTAGGTTACTATTATGAAAGCAATGAGACTAATGCCACCATTCCAATCCACCAAAATAGATATTAGGCAACTCCAATCCTAGACGACAGAGGAGTAGGAATGAGCATTATCACTAAGAAAATTTGGGAAATTTGCCTTAGAACAAAAATGGATCTAATTTAAAAAATGGCAGATCAACTTAAGGATGAAAGTCTTTAAGTCCTTTAAGTTCCATTACAATCATACATTTGTTTCTTGTTTGCGACTTATATGCTTTAAATTTGGGAAGAGCTTTCATGAGGGGAGCCAAGTAAGTGCATGATTGGTGGAAATTTCATGAAGAGGAAAGCCAAGTTGGTGCATGAATGGTGGGCATTAGATAATATTTATTAAAGAAAAGATACCCAAGTCCTAAATGTAGACTTGCAAAGGTGGAAAACACATCCAATGGTGGATGGTAACTTATTCAACAAATATCTATACGGCTAGGATACCAGTACTATTTGCCTTGCAGCCTGAAGTATATTTTGATATCCTTGAGCTAGAATTGTTTTCCCATCAAAGAGATTCTTTTTTACTTTACTTATATTTTATTTTCCATAATTATAAAGCTTATTATCCTCAAGCTCAACTTATAGATGTGCAAGTTAGACATCCACAAAATACAAAAAGATTAGGGCATTCATGTTCTATCATTCATGGTGACCCTTCAAAGTAGTGGATCATACTTTTGAATGGAGGTCAGATATCCCGTCGGGTGTGCCATGTGTTAATTCAAAAATACTACATAATAGTGTTCTTTACCTTAGTATAAGAATAGTATTCTCTGTTAGGATTTAAAGCAGAGTGGTGCCGATGAGAGGTGGCACACAGTTGAGGCACTGATGTATCATATGAGGGTGTCCTGAGACGACCAGGCCATAAAGAGCCTTAAAAGAGAAATTATGCCCAAGAGACATCGATCAGATTGAGCAGGGGGATTGTCGAGAGCAAGTCATTGAAGAGTATAAAGCAGGTTTGACAAGTTTGGAGGATCAGCATATGATGTTTGACATGCAGGATGATGCAATTTCAAGCTTTAGCTCGATGGATGTGCATTCTGAACGAGATGTGGGACAGGTTGTTGTCAACCCAAACATACTTTTGTCAGAGGATGTGTGTTTTAAAGCTGATGAGCCAATAAAAGTGCATTCTTACAGAATGGGTTGTCAGATCTGGATGACGGGTTGTCAGAATTAGATTTTCATATGTTTTCAATTTTGTGGTTGCAAGTTGGGTTTAAAAGAATGCATTACAAGGTGCAATGTGATCAGAATTCACTTTTTTCAAATCAGATTTCACTGTTTCAGAGTCGAGGAAATTCCGTCAGGTTCAGAAAAATTGCAACAAAGGTGTGAAATATGTAGATGACACTTTGTATATCACAACTAATGTCAGATCATTTTAGACAGAAAAAATAGATCTTGGAGGATTTTTTGATTATCAAGGTGGACTTGTACCTAGTTTTGCAGAGGACAAAACAGCTGAAATATGCTATTTCAAAGGTGGAGGATAGTCTGAGGATTGCTAATCCAATCTTAGCTCATGCAAAAGTGTTAAATCGGATGCAGGAGGATTTTCAGAAAAAGATTTTATCGAATGATTCGACATCTTCGTAATCCTTCGTGAGCCAGGGGACATGATTCCTTCCCTTAGTCTTCTGCAGCAGCAATAGGCATTTGGGAGGATGTCAAGTGCAGATATTTGATGGATGTGAAGCAAGTTTTACAAATCTGAGACTATGTCGCAACAGGTGTGGAAGATTAGATCGGATTCAAGGCAGAATTATGTGGTGAAATTTTCAAGTGTTCCAGAAGTGTTGTCTAATTTGCCAATCAAGTTTCTTTCATTCAGCTTGACAAGGGAGTATGGTCCGATTTTCAAAATGCGGAGGAAGCAATATTTCAATGAACGGATAGGAAGTCAGATCACCAAAAAGTCAGTAGTGCAGTAGATTCGTCAAAAATCAGTAGAGCATTATGTTTCAAATGGAAAGTCAACGGATATGCAAAATTTCAAAGAGGAGGATGTTCTGATGGCGTTTATGCTGATTTTGTTTTATCTTTGCAAGATTCTTTGCTTGTCTAGTTTATGGATCAAGGGATTGTGGGTCCGATGTCAACCGTTGGCTCAAGCCACCGAGCTGTGCCAGTTGTTTGGGGTGGATTATTTTTCAAGTTATATGTATGGATTTTTGGTATTTTTGGAAGTTGGTTAGCTTTGGGATCTTGGAAGGTAGAGACTCGTGAGAAGTCTATATAGTTGGAGTCGTTTTGTTCAGTGGTATACGAATATGGTTCTTGGCGGATTTTATGTGTAGCTATGGCGGATTCTGTAATGACAATACAGTTGACAAATTTTGTGCTTCATCTCTTCTAGTCATTTCATTCTGTATTCTGTGTTTTGAGAGTGGTGCAAGTGCAGCAGTGTTGTGTGAGACGTGTGTAGAGTTGTAGTGAAATTCGGAGTAAGATGAAACTGTGTTGGTTTGTCAGAGTGAGTGTCATTGTGAAATGTCAGACCTAGGAATGGAGAAAAACTGCTTTGCTCATGCAACAATAAACATGAGCCAAGAATGGCATCACCTTTAGTAAGAGGGTCAAATTTGAGCATGGATCTAGTGCTAGCTTATGCATAACTATGGTGAGTAACATTCATCACATGAAGATAATGGTAATTAGCTTAGCTTAAGTCAATTAGGTTGTAAGATAGATTAGATTGCACTCATAAAGAAACTTGAGAAATGTGCTTGATTTATTTGCTTGAATATGGGTCTCCTTATATTGGGTACAAATTTTAGGCTCTTGTATTTAGGATAATTCTAGGCTTTGCCACATGGCACCACATTTCTCAACACCCCCCCTTGGTGCCATATTAGGTACATTTTCAAGCTTTCACTTTTCCTCTCTCTCCCCTTGTGCTAGGCTACGTTGGCTCTATAGCTACCTTTGGCTATAAATTTCAGCTTGAGTGCATCATATGTCCTCAGAGGCTGATTACAACACTTTTTGTAGTGATAAGAGGGGTTCTTTCTCTAGAAGAGTCTTTTTTTGGGTATGTTGTCATCATCTGTAGTAGCTTTAACCTCGATGTAGTTTGCTTGATTCTTTTTGTGTGGTAGCAATCTTCTTCTAGGTGACCAACTTTTGCACAAAAACCACACAAAAGCTTTGGTTTGTGTTTGTTGTTGTGACATTCGTTTTTTGTGCGACCAAGTTTTCCATAATGATAACATCTTGGAAGTAAAGAGGTTGATTGATTGTTCCTTCGAAATTTCCCAACCTTTGGATAGAGTGCTTGTGCACTTGATTGTGACGTGAATTTTGATTCATGTTGAAGTAAAGATGATTCTATGTATGGAAGCTTAGTGTTAGGTACATTTTTAAGTATAGCAACAATTGATTTATATGGTTCTTTATCAACACTTTTTAATAGTACAACAATAGACTCATCTTCTTTAATAACTTTCTTTAAGGCACTTAGTTGTTGCTTGATACCTTTGAACTTGTTGATGTGTTGTGCCATGCTCTCGGTGTCCTTCTTCTGAAGCTTGTAGAATTGTATAAGGAGATTAATCTTGGAGCTCTTTAAGTTGGTGCTGAAAATCTTGTTAAGCTCTTGCCATGCCAATTTGGCATCCTTAATACTGGCAATTTGACTAATCACACCATCACCAAGGTTTTGAGTGATAAGGCCCAATGCTTTGTGATTTTCAAGTGGCTTAACCTATTAGGTTCCAAATCCCCTTACGCATAAGCAA
>NC_141093.1:44177399-44207399 GCF_041138505.1 Cibotium barometz | reverse complement strand
GTTGGTCAAAAATTAATGTTGTAAAGGTTTTAAAACCTTGGGAGGCCCCTAAGTAAAATATAGAGGCAACTCTACTTTTGGGAGGGGGCACGCCTCTTTCTCTCGCTTGCTTTTGGCGTGCAAGTTGGCTGCGTGGAGGAGAAGGGAATCACACCTGCGTGGAGAGTGCCTGTATAGAACTGCAGGTCGTACAGAACAGGCGGCTGCAAGCTGTATGGAATAGGTGGTTGCATGTTTACAGGCGGCTGCATGTACAAGCGGAGCTGACAACCAGGGTACGGGTGCTACAGGTTCAGACGCCTAATGTGCAGGTTGGCTGGCGGCTGGTACAGGCAGTAACTGCAGGCCTGTACGGACAGCAGGTACAGTCAAGTACGGTGCAGTCCCGTACAGCTGGTACAGGCAGCAAATGCTGTACGACAGCTGATACAGGCGGCAGCTGCATACTTTTTGGTACGGGTGGCTGTAGGTGTTGACCTGTACGGATAGGTGGTGCAGGTGCATCGTACAGGTGGTTGCAGGTTGAGTACTGTGCAGGCAGCGCATTGTATAGGCGGCAGTGCATTTCACAAGCGGCCAGGGGTGTGCTTTTTGGAGGACGCCATGTTTTTGCAGAAAAGAGGTTCTGGTTTTTCATGAACATAGACATCATGTCGATGGCGTTCAACTGATGGAACTTTCAGCTTCTTTTTGCTTTGGGTTCGGGACTGTTTTGAGATCAGTTTGAGGACTGTTTATGGGCTGTTTTTGTTTGGCTGCAAATTCAGCTATGTACTTGGGTTTCTGGCTGCAAGTACAGGTCACTTGGTTATGTTTCTTGGCATGGGAGTGATGCAAGCTCGTGCTCATGGAGCAGATTGTTTTCTTCCTGCTAGAAAGGAACAGAGGGACCTACAGTTATGGGCATCTCTATGTTGCCAGATGTTTCATGAGGGAACAGGTAACTAGATGTATGCCGTTGTTGGCACTGTTGTTGAATGGTGCCATGAATGGTTCTGTATGGAAATAGGACAGAAGTTTCAAAGGGAAATAGGCCTAAGGGTTTCATGTGGAAACATGTCGTAGGTTTCTCGAGGAAACATGTTTTTTGGGTTTCTCCAGGAGATAGGTCACATGCAGGCAGAAGGTACAGGAATGGACACATGTTTGGTACAGCCTTGCTACTGATAGGGCAGGGGACAGGGAATCCATGACAGAGATGGATAGTACCCTTGGAAGGTAGAGAGGGTTGGTACAGGTGTCAACTGTATGGTATGCTGTGCTGTGATGCGAGTTCTCTTTTGAGAGACAGTTTGGGAGTCTGTGTCGTGATGTAGAAGCACTAGATGTGTAAGGGTGTGATGCTGTTCATAGTGTGAGGCTATGGATGGTTGTGGCAGCCCTGATCATAGGAGAAAGCTGCTGTATGCAGACTCAATGTGAGAGAGTCTTTCGATGTGAACAATGGCTGGACTTGTTTGTGGATGCCTAGTGGACAAGAAGCCATGATGCAGGTTCTTTGCAGGCTTCAGGGGTTCTACTGTGACGGATGAGTTCCTAGCCTTATTGTAATCAAAGCTCTTATAATCAATTAAAGAAATACCGCAAGGGACGCCACTGCGTTTTGGGGCCAATCGGTGTCCGTGTACTGTTTGCAGGAGCACTCTAGCTCCCCCTGTTTGTTTTCCTTTTCTAGGTCCTCAATGGTGTTGAAGTGTTTTATGTGCGAGTGTTTGTTTCACCGCTCGTCAGATTGCTGAAGGCCGGTTTCAAGGTTCCGCTGTCGGGACATCGTCGACTTTCTCAAGGAGGCGAGTCCGTGGTTGCTTTGGTCGGGACAATTGCCAACTTTCCTAAGGGGGCGAGCTCGTGGTTGTCTCATGAGAGTCACATCAAAAGCTTCAACATGTGGAAAGTGAAAAGGAAGTGCAGGAAGCAGTGCAGGATTGTGTGTTTGCCTATATGAGGTGAAGAGCAAGAGCTGAAGATGAAGCTCAGGAGAAAAGACACCAAGAACAAGAAGTACTCAGCTAGGAGAACAAGAAGCAGTTGAAGTGTTATGGTGCAAAACATTCGACAGTTTGTCACCGGTCGTATCTTCATAGAGGCTTCATGGGTTCGGAAGACAGTTTCTTTCTATGTTTAGCAGTGGTGATCTACTATGCTTTATCGAGGACTTGTGCTTACCACTTGGATGGAGTGCAAGCAGGTTTTGGGTGCCTGAGGATGTATCAGATGAGGCTCAGACGGAAGCAGGTTCTTATTCTCGAGCAGATGCTGGCACATAACGAACGAAAGGTACAGGGTAAAGTTTCCCGTCGCTATCTTGTGAAGTTCAAGAGCTGTTCACTGATGGATGCGAAGTGGATGGAGGAGGGTGACTTAGCAGATTCACCTCAGGATTTGCAGCTTTATCTTGATGCCTTTGAGTTGGAGTCGACTCTTGTTACGACGCATTTAGGTTCAGCAGAGCATAGGTCTGGAGCATTGCCTGATGCTCAAGAGGGGGGTAGCACCTCCGCTCCCTTGTTACAGACAAGCTCGGTTGTCATCTAGGAGTCGCTTGGTGACATCTTTGTATTCACCCGAAGGTACTGAGGCTGACAGTGCATCTGCTTATGGGACTTCTATGATATTGTGTACTAGTCACATGAGATGGTAAAGTTGGCTATGGTTCATAGTCGGCCGCACCTTGAACTATAACTGCAACTATGGATAACTCTATGGAGGGCATAAGTCTTGCGAGTAGTTCTAGAGTTGGTTTGGTTCATATATAGATTAAACTCTATTTGTGCATGTATGCATGAGGTATTATTGGATTCTGGTACCATTGGATTCTGGTACCATTGAGAATACATTGGGTAATACTCTGGATTGTGTCATGTGCTGCATGTATATTGGTATGATACATCAAGTGCTTTATTATGTTCATGGATGCACCACTTGGTGTGACTCCTGCGGGATGGCCATGAGACATATGTGGGAAGTACTTAGTGGATGTAGTGTTTGGATGCATTGAGTGCTTTCATATGCTTATGTTGTACCATCAGTCGTGGGTCGTGCGGGATGCCCATGGGCGTAAGGCTTGCAAACAGCCCTTAGACTGGTACTTTAGAGTAGGTAGAGCATCTTGAGGAGCATATTGTTTGCGAATGCATATGTGTGTCATGCATATGTGTGCCATATGTAGAATGATGCATGGTTTTGTTTTTGGCTAACACAGTTAACGTGTTTCCATTTGGTTTTAGACTTTTGCTGTAGGTTCTGAAGGAACAAGCAAGAGTGGTTTGTCACTTTGATGTGACAGTGTGGCCTATTGTGCAGGATGATTGTTTTATCACCTAGATGCATTGGAGGGCCATTGTCTTTGCCATATGGGGCGTCTTTGCTCATAAGATGTTTTACTGTGCCATTGAGTGCAATCGAGGACACTTGCTATTTTTCAAGAGGGGGGTATGTCACGACCCTATGTTTTTCTCTGGATAGTATGCAGGTGTGCATGGGGACATGGTGGACAGTGTGAATGGCATCAGATTGGAGTTAAAAAGGAAACCCATGTGTGGACAACCTTAAGTGTGAAGGGGGCAAAGAGATTTTGATTTAAAAAGGTTTTATAACCTTTGTTGGTCAAAAATTAATGTTGTAAAGGTTTTAAAACCTTGGGAGGCCCCTAAGTAAAATATAGAGGCTACTCTACTTTTGGGAGGGGGCACGCCTCTTTCTCTCACTTGCTTTTGGCGTGCAAGTTGGCTGCGTGGAGGAGAAGGGAATCACACCTGCGTGGAGAGTACCTGTATAGAACTGTAGGTCGTACAGAACAGGCGACTGCAAGCTGTATGGAACAGGCGGTTGCATGTTTACAGGTGGCTGCATGTACAGGCGGAGCTGACGACCAGGGTACGGGTGCTGCAGGTTCAGACGCCTAATGTGCAGGTTGGCTGGCGGCTGGTACAGGCAGTAACTGCAGGCTTGTACGGACAAGTACAGTCAAGTACGGTGCAGTCCCGTATAGCTGGTATAGGCAGCAGCTGTTGTACGACAGCTGATACAGGTGGTAGCTGCACACTTTTTGGTACGGGTGGCTGCAGGTGTTGACCTGTACGGATAGGTGGTGCAGGTGCATCGTACAGGTGGCTGCAGGTTGAGTACTGTGCAGGCAGCGCATCGTATAGGCGGCAGTGCATCTCACAGGCGGCCAGGTGTGTGCTTTTTGGAGGACGCTGTGTTTTTGCATAAAGGAGGGGCTGGTTTTTCATGAACATAGACATCATGTCGATGGCGTTCTATTGATGGAACTTTCAGCTTCTTTTTGCTTTGGGTTCGGGACTCTTTTGAGATCAGTTTGAGGACTGTTTATGGGCTGTTTTTGTTTGGTTGCAAATTCAGCTATGTACTTGGGTTTCTGGCTGCAAGTACAGGTCACTTGGTTATGTTTCTTGGCATGGGAGTGATGCAAGCTCGCATGGCTGCGTGCTCATGGAGCAGATTGTTTTCTTCCTGCTAGAAAGGAATAGAGGGACCTACAGTTATGGGAATCTCTATGTTGCCAGATGTTTCATGAGGGAACAGGTAACTAGATGTATGCCGTTGTTGGCACTGTTGTTAAATGGTGCCATGAATGGTTCTGTATGGAAACAGGACAGAAGTTTCAAAGGGAAACAGGCCTAAGGGTTTCATGTGGAAATAGGTCGTAGGTTTCTCGAGGAAACATGTTTTTTGGGTTTCTCCAGGAGATAGGTCATATGCAGGTAGAAGGTACAGGAATGGACACATGTTTGGTACAGCCTTGCTTCTGATTGGGCAGGGGACAGGGAATCCATGACAGAGATGGATAGTACCCTTGGAAGGTAGAGAGGGTTGGTTCAGGTGTGTCAACTGTATGGTATGCTGTGCTGTGATGCGAGTTCTCTTTTGAGAGACAGTTTGGGAGTCTGTGTTGTGATGTAGAAGCACTGGATGTGTCAGGGTGTGATGCTATTCATAGTGTGAGAGGCTATGGATGGTTGTGGCAGCCTTGATCATAGGAGAAAGCTGCTGTATGCAGACTCAATGTGAGTCTTTTGATGTGAACAATGGCTGGACTTGTTTGTGGATGCCTAGTGGACAAGAAGCCATGATGCAGGTTCTTTGCAGGCTTCAGGGGTTCTACTGTGACGGCTGAGTTCCCAGCCTTATTGTAATCAAAGCTCTTATAATCAATTAAAGAAATACCACAAGGGGGGCCACTGCGTTTTGGGGCCAATCGGTGTCCGTGTACTGTTTGCAGGAGCACTCTAGCTCCCCCTGTTTGTTTTCCTTTTCTAGGTCCTCAATGGCATTGAAGTGTTTTATGTGCGAGTGTTTGTTTCACCGCCCGTCAGATTGCTAAAGGCCGGTTTCATAGGGTAGGTACTAGGATCTCCAAAAGACTTAGCCTAGGTCTAACCTAGGTAGGAAAAGACTTCTTTTTGCTACTTCCTCCACCAAAACCTCACCTCGATGGAGAGCAATGATGCTTGGAAAGAAGAGTTATGATGTTACGACGTGAGTCTATGCAAAGTTATCGGAGACAGGAAGATGAAGAACGATACAAAAGGGAACAAGACCTATTCAAAAAGGAACAATGTTGTGTATATCCCGCACTTGGATCCCATATGGACATTTCTGAACAATAAGGTGCAAGACTTGCGCAGGGAAAATTGGTCCCATGTGAGCCTAGTTCGGAACGAGTCAGTCAGGGTTTCACTCTACGCGTTCGAGGTCAGGTGTGCATTATCCTGCACATGAAGTAGTGCCAGTCCGTATTGTGAGTACCCCTTTGGAATGATGTCAGGTGATCTATGTGTTTGGTTTGCAACCATAGTTGCCAAGCGTTTCATGAAACGTGTTTCATAAACATTTCAGAAACGTTTCATTCATTTCCCAGAAGTTTCAAAAACGTTTCATACAAAAAAGGGGGGTACAAGCCCCAAAATTTATATACGAGTTTATAATATGTTAAAAATATGTTGCCTTCCTTGTAAAACAATATTCAACATGCATCATTTACACATTAAAACATCTTTACAAGCTAAAACTAAAGAATCTGGGTGACCCAGTTACAGTGGGCACCCAAGTGAGTCACTGACTAATTGGCATAAATAAATTGGCAATGTCAAGAATCAAGATTTGGATTTCATCATCAATAATGGCAACTACTCAATAATGGCATGCGTAAAGTGATCACAAAAAGTTTGAATCTTGAGCTGATACAAAAAAAGTAAATTGAAGTCTGAAATACACAAAGTAAAGCATGCTGAAGCTGTTAAAATATAGTATCTCATGTGGATTCAGTCGTATCTAAGTGAGTCGGCCATTTCACTTGAGGGTATATATACCCATGCCCACCCATTGTATTATTCAACTATTCATTGCTACAGTTAGCTGTTCGTCAACTTTTCTCTCTCTCTCTCTGCGCCAACTTCTCCCTCTACGTGTGTATGAGTGTGGCTTCCGCATGCACCAATCTGACATGGTATCAGAGCTTCTGGCTCAATGATCCTCAAGCGCAGGTAGGAGCAGTTGAGAACAAGAGCTGCGTTGGCTTGCATGCTGTATTGGCGGCGATTGTGAAAGGTGGTGTGTGCTGCTGGCTGTGCTTCTGCTTCGCTGTTTGCAGACAGCCGCTCGTGTGTGCTGTGCTTCGGCTTTGCTGCAGACAAGGCGAGGAGGGGCTGGGGCAGCACTGTGAACACATTGGCCGGCGGCGTGGTCGACGGCGTCTGGTGGTGGAGGCTTGAAGCTGGCTTCGGGTGACACGTGGGTGCTTATGGTGGGCACTCGCTGGTCCGGATGAGTGTGAGGAGCAAAGCGGCCGTGCGAGCATATGTGGCGAGGGGCGAGGAGCACTACGTGTCTCACTAATCCCCCACTACAAGTGCAGTTGATCATTGTCATGCCTCTGCTGGTCCAATGCGGCCTTGCAGCCTGGCACACTTCTATTTAACAAGGCACAAAGGGAATTTGTAGGAGCAAGCGATCAAGTGCAGCGTTAAAAATTTTGATTGTTACAAGAGGAGGAACGAGAAGCGTGTCGGCTACGGAGAGGAGGTTTGGTTCGACTGAGATCTTGGACGGAGTTTATGAGATGGGTCTCCCGTGTTCAAGCAAGGACGACAAACTGAATGGCGACAACTATGCGCATTGGAATTTGATCATGAGGCTATGGTTTAGCAGAAAAGGCTTATGGGACATTGTTGATGGCTCGGAGGAATGTCCCCGAAGGGATAGCAATCGGTTCACACGTCTTCAGGAGGAGGAGTTTCTCAAATCTCTTGTGGATTGGGATGCTCACAATGCGAAGGCGATGTCGGCGATTGCAGAATCTCTCACCAAGGAAATTTCCCCTGCCATTCAGACTTTAAAGACTGCCAAGGAAATGTGGTCAAAGCTTGCAGGAATGTTTGATCGAGACTCAACAATGCGAGCAGTAACCCTTCTCAGTTGTTTTCCATCAAGTTTGAAACCGGGACCTCTATGCAGTCACTTCTAATGAAGGCAAAGGTTATCCATGATCAGTTATCGGCTATGAATAGTGCATTAACTAGTACCCAGTTAGCTGCCTTGGTTCTTACAAAGTTGCCTGAGGAGTACGAGATGGTCTCGAGGGCATTACGCTTACAAGTCACGAAGGAAAAGCTGGAATTTGATGATCTCAGCTCTTTTCTCATTGAGGAGGAAGCAGTGCTCATTTCCCAAGGCAAGATTCGGGTTCCGAAGGATGTAGAATCGGCACATGCTGCATCGGAATCCAATAAGAAGTCTAGGAGCCGTTGTTATAAGTGCGGAAAGCGAGGGCATTTGGCTCGGGATTGCAAATCCAAAGCTAAAGCTCAAGGCTCGCCGGCCAGTACTGAGGTGTCCATGGTTGCATCTGCATCGACTTGGTTTTTTCATCTATGCCCACTATGAGCTACAGAGAGGGTGTTAAAATATAGTATCTCATGTGGATTCAGTCGTATCTAAGTGAGTCGGCCATTTCACTTGAGGGTATATATACCCATGCCCACCCATTGTATTATTCAACTATTCATTGCTACAGTTAGCTGTTCGTCAACTTTTCTCTCTCTCTCTGCGCCAACTTCTCTCTCTACGTGTGTATGAGTGTGGCTTCCGCATGCACCAATCTGACAGAAGCCTGATAGATGCAATCATGCATGACAAACAGTAAACTAGAGGAGCTTGATAGTCCAAAAAGACTAGAGGCCTCAATCTGGAGTCTGGGCGCTCAATCCGCAACATCCTCGATGTCCTCATTAGTAGTCTCCTCGATAGACTCAACGTCACTCTCAAAAGAGGACGATGTTGCCTCAGCTGCCCTGCTGCATTGGTACTAGCATCTCTTGGTAATGCTGCTGTAGATGTTCGTGTGCCATGAGCAGCCTCTGCCTCCTTCCACCAATCTTCTTGCATCACTCTGCGTGCAAAAGCAATTGCCTTCGGGTGCTCATGGTTTGTCAGAATGCACAATGGAAATGAAGACAACTGCTGTAGAGAGCAAAACGCAGATGAGAGAGGGAGAGAGAATCTGTATAACTTTGCTATATATACACCAAAAAATCCCGGAATCTACAATGGAGAGTGTGGGGAGCAAGGGGCCATTTTCTAAGGCCCTAGGCTGCTGGTCGGCCAGTCCAAAACAGGCCGACAGTAGCCAGATGCTCACGCTCACGACCAGCACCAGTAGTGCTCATGACCAGCAATACTCAGGTCGGCTAGGTGATCAGCAGTCGGCCTGGTAACCGGGACAAGTCGGGTAGCAAACCAACAGTCGGCCAGCAAAAGGAGACAGCCGACAACCCTCCCATACCCAGAAAAAATGGGAAAAATACATGGAGGGTGAGGAAAAATGGGGGAACACCAAAATTGGACGGTCACACCACAACAGAGGCCGTGGTGTAGTGTACAGACAGGAGATGATTGCTAACACCCCCTCTTAGCTCCTGGATGTGGAACCAACCCCAGTGAGCTGGAGTGCCGCTATAGCTTGAGGTAGAGACTTTGTGAAGAGGTCTGCCACATTGTCCTCCATCGAACAATACAGATGCAAGATGTCACCAACCAAAATCTTCTCACGAACAAAGTGATATTGTATCTCTATGTGCTTGGTCCGGGCATGGAAGACTGGGTTCGGAGCAATAGCGATACAGCTCTGGTTATCGCACTGGATGACTATGGGCTCCTTTTGTGGAAACCCAATCTCGCCAAGGAACCTCCGCAGCCACACAACCTTGCAAGGAGCACCACAAGCAGCCCGATACTCTGCCTCTGTAGACGACAAGGCAATAGTTGGTTGCCTCTTGCTGCTCCATGAAATAGCTCCTGAGCAGACGGTAAAACTGTAGCCTGTGATGTAGATCTCCTTGTGTCTGGATCTCCTCTCCAATCTGAGTCACTCTAGCCTTGGAGAGAATGAGGCTCTGAAATCCAATCTATAGAAAGAAGGAATCAATCTAGCCTTGGGAGCCTGCTTAAGACCATACAGGGCCTTCTGCAACCTATAAACCATCCTCTTTGATCTTGGAACCTCAAAGCCTGGAGGCTGCTCAACATACACCTCCTCCTGCAAGTCACCATTAAGGAACACGGATTTTACATCCATCTGATATATGGGCCACCGCTGAGAAGAGGCAAGGGCAAGAACGGTCCGAATCGTAGTCATCCTCGTTGTCGGTGCAAAGGTATCCTCATAGTGGATGCCAAGCCTGGATGCCAAGCCGCTGAAGCCACAAGTCTGGCTTTGTGTTTGTCCACTGACCCATCTGACGTATACTTGGTCTTAAAGACCCATGTGACACCAATGACTGATTGTTTTGACGACCTCGGAACCAACTCCCAAGTTTTATTCTTCTCTATGGCATCCAGTTCCACCTGCATGGCTTTCCTCCAAGTATCTTGTGAAAGGGCTTCCTTTACGGAAGTGGGCTCTTTGTCCCGCATGATACGAGACATCAAAGCATAGGTTACCTGTAAGAGCTCCGCTGAATGACTTTTGTTACGAACTCTATGCAATCTTCGAGGTTCGTTCTCTGTGGTCCACTCGGAGGGAAGCTCCGTAACACCTGACTCCCGAAGTGTGTCTAACAACCACCTGGGTACTTGAACAGAACGCAGAGCCTCCTGCTGTTGCGGGGGCTCATCTGCAGTCGCGAGCTCAACCTCCTCAACTGATTGAGGCTGTCTAGTTGGAACAATCGACTAGGAATCATCATCAGACTCATCTGGGTCTCCAAGAAGTGGCGGCTCATCAACAGTGGAAAATGCTCATCAAAAACATCTCTGTTGACAGCAACCTCGTTCTGCTCTGGGTCATACAACTTGTATCCTTTGGAAAGAGAGTTATATTCCACAAAGACAAGCTTCTGGGACTTTGAGTCAAGCTTCCCCCTCTGTTTCTTTGGAATGTGAACATAGGCATCACTCCCAAACACACGGAAACGGGAGACATCTGGTTTCCTACCAAAATAAGCCTCAAAGGGAGTCATCTTTGGTACTGAAGTCGTCGGAGATCGGTTGAGGATATGGACAGCCGTAGCCACAGCCTCTCTCCAAAGTGGACGAGGAAGACCATGATGCTTCAACATCATCCTCGCCATCTCCACCACAGTTAGCTTCTTACGCTCAACTACTCCATTCTCTTAAGGTGAACCTGTGGATCTATTGGTTGATCTTGCTGATCTTCAACGGAGAGTCCATCTGGATTTTTATACATTATGATCAGTGATACTATGGTTTCATTAAAAGATTGTTTTAAAGACGGTTGAATCTGTGAAATAGGCAATTTCATATTGGGTGTGTAAGTGGTGTGACTATCTTGGAGTTTGCATGAAGCGCTAGCTAGGGGTCCTAGGAACTCTTTTCCCTGGTACTCGAGACAAAACATAACCAAATTCCTAAATGGATCCTATCACTATAGTGGTTGGGCGGTTGGCTAACCCATGGGACTGTAGGCTAGACTTATGGATCCCTAAAATGAGATTCAATTCTGTTATGGTACGATAGATGAAGTAAGTCTCGGATAGTCTTGTTCTATGGAAAAGAATCAACGGCCGTGCCTCTCCATGAGGAAAAAAGTGTTGGTCTCTATGATCCAAGTTCAAGTTTCTTCCTTGATCTGACCATGTGACTTAAAGGTTCGGTCGGATCAGTTTGGTTAGTTAAGGCTCTTGACTACATTAGAATAAAAATATCTTGCAGGAATCGCCCGTGCTTTCTGGGCGAACCAAAGCCTGGAGAAACCACCTCCTTTTGCAAGTAATCAACTGCTACCTGCCTGGCTTTCCGAAAGGTCCCCATGGAAAGAACATCCTCAACTACTGGAGGTTCTTTGTCCCGAATACTACGAGACATCAGAGCATAAGTTACCTGTTCAGTTTCCTCTGACTGACGAACACAAGAACTACCAACATCAGTACTGGAGAGTTCTTGCCAACTGCTGCCATCTACTGGTAAGCTATCCGCCATCTGGTCCCGGAAAGCCTGTACGTGCAGCGTATCCACACTTGAGTGGCCATTACCAGACTGCCACTTATAACAAACCTGAGGACCTGGGAGAGAGAGTGCTGAAGCTTATAAACTCCATTCTCCACTCCGCCTTCCCAAACCACTGGGCCTGTTGCTTTGTCCCGGAGAGCAACAAAATGCTCATCAAACTCCACCCGTACGCCAGTCTTGCAAACCTGATGCACTGACAACAGATGAAAACCAAGTGACGGAACATACAACACCTGGGAGGAATGCTTCCCTCCTCTGCCATCGGGAACTATCTCCATCCTGCCCTCACTGTGAACTGGGATAGTGGATGTATCCCCAATAAGAATGTGACCAGAAAGCCTGCAGAGATCCTGTAAACCGGAACGGGACGGAGTCATGTGCCTGGAAGCACCACTATCTAGAATCCACTCCCGAGTATCCGTTGCGGAGAGTCCTCCAATCTCCTCCCTGCCTGAAGAAAATGAAACATCGGTGTCCACCACCTCCAGGTGCACAAAAGCCGGAGTCTTCATGATTGCTGTTGAGAAATCTTCACCCTTCTCAGTCTTCCGCTTGGGACACTGCCTCCAATAGTGGCCTTTCTCGCCACAATCATTACAGGTCCTCTCTGCCTTCAGTTTCTCGCGGTCAGCGTCGGACTTCTTCTCAGAAGACTTCTCCGATGAAGCCTTCCCTTTGCCCGAGTTACGGCCTTTCAACCGTTGGCTAGTTAAGGCCTCCGAACCTCCACCCTGAGGACCGTTCGTGAATCGTTCCTCCTGATCCAAGACCATGGGCACAAGCTCCTCCCACGTGATGGTGCTGAGCCTGCCACTGGTAATCAAAGACGAGTAAAATGCTGAGTACGAAGAGGGCAAGTGTGACAGCAACGTTATGGCCATGTCCTCTGACGATATCTCCTTCCCAGCTTGAAGAACTTCCTGCTGAAGAGCCTGCAGCTTGTTAATATGCTCCCGCATCGTCGACGACTTTGCAGGGTTCATAACCCGCATCTGTACTTTCAAGGAAATCCTCTTCATGGACGATACCCTATTGTAAAGAGAAGCCAAATGCTGCCATATACCTCTGGCCAGCGTCATATGCTTTACATGATTGAAACCTGCGGTGTGCAGTTGAGAAAGATAAACGAACGGACCCTGGCGTTGACACGATCCCACATCTGTGTCTGAGCCTCCCTATCCTTCTGGATCGACGGTAACTCCCCTTCCTCAACTTCCGGCCGGGGAACACCAACAACGACGAAATCAGTGAGGTCGTAAGACTCCAGAACAGATTCCATCATAACCTTCCATATGCCGTAGTTGCTCCCGTCCTACTGACGGTCCACCGGGAACGTGGGGAGTGTCGGGATCTTCACATGCCTCTCGGCCATCTCAAACAGATTTGCCATTGCGGGGATGTACTTTGAAAAGGGTGGGTTGGTGGGAACAAAGAAGAACTAATACCTGCAAGTGGCTGTCCAGCAAATCAGCCCACCGTCCTCTTGCTTCTCCTCTTCCCGAACAGTCCAAAACAGTCCACCAATCAGCCACACAACAGTCCCCCTCTTGCTCACACAAATCCCAAGAACTATCTAGAGCCTAGGGCTCTGATACCATGTCAGAATACGCAGCGGAGATGATGACCAGATCTGGGACACAAGAGCAAAAAACGTATGCAGAAAAAATACAGCACAAGAGAGAGAGAGATGTAGGCGTGTAACTCTGCTCTGATATACACAAGAAGATCCCGGTATGATCCACAAATGGTATGGGGGCTGGGGGGCCTATTTATATGCCCCCAGATGAGCAGTCGGCCTGTTGAAAAAGGCTCCATGACTGCAGCATCAGCCGGCCAGCAGCATGCATCCAGTCGGCCAGCACTGAGGGTCCACGACTAGTCAAGTACAGTCGGCCAGCACCTGTACACACATCCTGATGTAGTCGGCCAGCAAATGGATCCTCCTGCCAACTCAGGGCTGCCTCCCAAGCCACAGAAAAAATGGGAAAAATAGGGGAAAAATGCGGAGAGTGGGGAAAAATGATAAAACACCTCATAAGGGCGGGCACACCCACAACAAAGGCCCTGGTATAGACAGGAGATGACTTCTAACACAACTCTCCTAAATTTTAGGAGTGTGGTCCATTGTATTCTAGGATAATCCCCCATTCCCAAAGCTTGTACTTTCCAAATATTTAGACATCTTGGAGTCCACCAGACCCCTTTCATACTGGGAAATGTCCAGGCTGGTGACATCCTCCCTAGCTTCTTAAAAGTTGTCTACAAGTTTAAGCTTCAAGCCATATATTCAAGATATAATCATGTCCCATTAAGTGGGCGAGACGAGACAGTCTTAAAAATCCAATATAACTGAAGAATCCATGTCCCAAAGAAATGGGTGAGACTAAATAAGTCTCCATAATACAATATCAAAATCATGTCCCAAAATAAATGGGCGAGAATTCCATGGAAGATATGCTAGAAACAGGCACAAGAGCCAATTGTGTCTCAATCACCAATATCAATGAGATAATCATATGCCAATGAAAATCACCAACCAGGTGCGAAGACACTTAAATAAGTGCCATGCACAAGAAACTAGTGCCTCGCACAGAAACATGTGCTATGCACACAAACTGGTGCCATTCAAGAGCACAGACCATGGTGACAGAAAAGCTGGTTCTCCATAGTTATGGCAATCCTTTCTCCCAATCCCAACAGTTCCCATGTTCTCCCATACAACTTTGATCAACAAGCATGGTATGGAAACAATGAAACATTCACTCCACAATTGCAACACGAATCCACGTGTATGGTGGAGTGGTCATTGAATTGCCCTCTCACAATCCCAACATGAATCCCCATACATGGTGAGATGAACAATGAACGTCTTGGCCTCTGTATGGGGAGATAGTGATTCTAATATGGCATAAAGATAAATAAATCCATGTCCCAAATAAATGGGCGAGACAAAACAGTCCCATAAGTCTAGATATCATAATCATGTCCCAAGTAAATGGGCGAGACGAATCAGTCCCATAAGTCCAGATATCATAATCCATGTCCCAAGTAAATGGACGAGACAAATCAGTCTCATAAGTCCAGATATCATAATGCATGTCCCAAGTAAATGGGTGAGATAAAATAAGTCTCCTGCCAACAAGGCATCAGTCCACATGACCCTTGGCATAGACATAAGTCCCGTGCCAACTAGGCGTCATGTCCACTTTACCACTTGCACTCCGTGTTGGTACTCTGACCACACACCTTGGATGAGAGGTGGGCTCAAGCAACAAGATAAAACAATCACTCGCAGGCATAGATAGCCTGGTGTTTCATAAGCATTTTTGCTACACATAGTTTATATGCATTTCGGCCACCAATAGTTTGTAGGCGTTTCGGCCACCAACTCACACTACCCTCTCAAGTGCCCATGTTCCCTTCCATCTGTTCTCTATTGTTCCACCCACACATGGTAGAAACAATCTTCAAGAGAGCACGGAGGACAAGAGAACACTACACATGGTATGTTGTGCTTGTCACTACCCTTTGAAGTGCCCATGTTCCCTTCCATCTGCTCTCTATTGTTCCATCCACACATGGTAGAAACAATCTTCAAGAGAGCACGTAGGACAAGAGAACACTACACAAGGTATGTGAACCATGAGTTCCATAAGTCCAATGCATTCCAAATAAAGGGAGCCATAAAGAATAATCCATCCTAGTAAAAGGGAGTCATAAACATAATCCATAAACCTAGAAAAGAAGTCCAGGAATCCATAGACATGTATACGATAATCCTTGTATACCATAACTCTTACCACATACTCCGTGCTAACCACTGTTGGGGTAAAGGCATTATGCCCACCCTTATAGTGTGTACTAGCCCATAAGTTATAGTACATAGTACACTTAGTACTTTTAATGTACTAAGTGCACTATGTGTACTAGTGCAATATACATGTGTGATAGGGGAGTCACACACTCGACACTTGGTGAGTTGACTTATCCCCACAACTCTCTCTCTCTCTCTCTCCCTTGCTTCTCTGTGTGTTTGTCTCCCACATGAAACTCTAACCCTAATTAACTCTCCCATTCAACTGGTATCAGAGCTGAGGCAAACAGAACTGCAGAGACCTGCTGAGCACTAAGCCTTCGAATCTCTGTGCAGTAGCTTTCGTTTCACACAGCCTTCGAATCTCTGTGCAGTAGCTTTCGTATCACACAGGCTTCGAATCTCTGAGCGTGGAACGAACACGTGACCTCCAGGGCAGGGCCGCAGTCCGCTTTGGAAGCCATTTTGCAAAGCAACGACGAGCTGTCTGACTACGACGATGAGGATACCGCCATCGCCATCACCATAGCAGGTGTACGCGTGCGTGCGCTTGCATAAACGCGTTGAGACGTTTGGTCGCTAGTCGGCTGGCTACTAGGTGAAGGCAGGCGGGCGTCCATCGAACACGCCTACGAGCAAGTACCTGTAGCGCGAAGGGGAGGTAGGCGAGCCTGTCCTGTGTAATAACTTGTCACCATGCTAATGTCTATTCAGCGATGTCACCCTAAGACGATGGCAGAGCCTCTATGGGGTCGCAGAAGGGGTAGACTGGCTTGCTAGAATGAGCGAGCCTTCGATCAAGGTCGAGACGACAGCCAGGCTCGCGCAGTGGAAGATCGACAGCTTGGCTCCTTGCTCCTTCAGGCGCTCCGATGCATTCAAAGTGGGCTTTGGAACTGAGCTCCTCAACTATTGCCCACCTGCACAGAACAGCAGCAGCATCATCACCCCCTTTTCCTGCAACAACAAAATTCAGCCTGCAAATTGTAGAAAATCAAAAATTTACAAAGGTATTTGCTTCAATTTCTTTTGGGATTTGCAATTGAGGAGGTACAATCATTAATTGAGCAGGTGCAGGTGCCAAATTGAGCAGGTATAGGTGCCAAATTGCTCAATTTTTGAGCAAAATTGGCAAAATTGGGTGACATTGGTCACAATCAGGATCAATTTGCAGGAAATTGGATGTCAAAATTTGGGGCTTTTGATGTAATTGTGCAATTAAGCAGTCATACATGCTGTATGATGTGAGAAATCGCACATTCGGGCAAAATTGCAGCAAATTGATGTGCAAATCAAAGGGCTTTTGTGCCGATTGGATTGATTTGCATGCAGGCACTCGCATTTGATGCTTTGGGCAATGTGTTGATGCCTGACAAGCACTCAATGTGCCTGTAAATCAAGGGGCTTTCATGTATTGGATGTATATGTGGCCAGGGGGAAGCATTGAGAGACTCTGGATGCCTTCATGTGCATTAATGTACCACGTATGATCAGAAATTGATCTTAAATCAAGGGGCTTTTCAAGATTTTATCCTTGTTGAGCTTGGCAAAGCAGCAGGCAAGACCTTTATGCCTTGAATCCTCAGAAATCAGCTTGCAGTCAAGGGGCTTTTGCCCAAATTTCTGTTCGGGACTGTTGTATGCAGTGTTGGGGACTGTAAAAGTCTGATTTTCACTCATTTGGACAGCCAGGAGAGCTTTTATTGCTACTGTACCTGCTGGTACAGATTTGGTACAGCTTTGTACAAGTTTTGGCATGGCTGCAAATTGATTTGAGTGACCAAAAGGCTCAATTTCAGCTGCTGTACTTGCCGGTAGAGGTTTGATACATCATTGGTGAGCACTTAGTACTGCTGTACAGTACTTTGGAAGGGCAACAGAGCACATTTAAGGTGCTGTCCTAAATCTGCAGCAACCAGATTTTGGTGATTTCATCACATACAGTGGGAGAAAAGTTGCATTCGTGCTTCCGCAATGGGAGATAAACTTTGGGAGAACAACTGTGAGCACTTTGTGTGCTTTTGGTGCAGTGTTTGCACATTTTGCAGGGAGTCAGGCATTGACAGGTTGCATATTGCTATGGCAACCACAGGTGAGAGCTCTTCATTGCTTCACATCAAGAAGCTTGAAGGCTCACATAACTATGATATTTGGCAAACCCAGTGCTATAATGTGTTGCTCCAGAAGAAGCAGCACAAGCCTATCAAAGAAAGGGGTGTAAAGCCCGCTTCTCTTACTGCTGAAGAGTGGGAAGATATGGATGAGCTGGCAAGATCTACTATCATGTTGTCTGTGTCAGACTGTTTACTTTTCAGCATTCGTGAAGAGAAGACAGCTTGGGGAATGTGGCAAAGATTGCAGGACTTGTATGCCCAGCAAAGTGCCTCAAGCAAACTGTATTGGTTGAAGAAACTCATAGGTCTTCAAATGAAGGAAGGGGCGTCTATGGCAGCCCATCGAAATGAGTTTAATGGTATTGTCAGCCAGGTTATTAATCAAAAGTTGGCAATGGACGATGAGTTCAAAGCCACCTTTCTCTTATGCACTTTGCCAGAGAGTTGGGACACATTCAGGACAGCCACTAGCAATTCGAATGCTATGCTGTCATATGTAGATGTTGAGGGTGCTCTTCTTCAAGAAGAGATGAACAGGAAAAACAACTCTGTTGGAAAGTCCAATGCAATGAATGCACATGGGAGATCCCAGCAAAGGGGTAAAAGCCAAGAACGGGGAAGGAGCAAGTCTCGCTCCAAAAAGGACTTGGAATGCCATTATTGTGGCAAGAAGGGACACATCAAAAAGCAATGCTACAAATGGAAAAATGATCAAAAAGAAAAGGGAAAAGGCAAAGACAAAGACAAAGATGAAGCCAAAGATGTAAAGCCAAAGGGCAAAAGTGGAGTCAAGATTGAAGAAATCAATGTGTCACATGCAGGTGACAGTGAGGATGAGGTCCTATTCACGTCTTCACTTGATGCCCATTCACTTCTTACAGGAGATGGTCATGGTATGCACTCATGGATCATTGATTCAGGTGCCTCCTTTCATGTCACAGGTTGCAGAGACTTGTTTGTCAGGTATACTGCTGGCAATGAAGGAGTAGTTTATTTGGGTGATAACCATGCATGCAAGATTCTTGGCAGAGGTGATGTGAGGCTTGTGTTTTCAGATGGCTCACAGCTTATGCTCCATGATGTCAGGCATGTGCCTGAGATCAAGAAGAACCTGCTTTCTACTGGACAGCTTGATGATGCTGATTATGTTACCACATTTGGTCGTGGAAAGTGGAAGATTAGTAAGGGCTCACTGGTTGTTGCCAGAGGCTCTAAGGTGGACACTCTTTACTTCATGCATGCAGGTGTTTGTCACCATGCTACTGTAAATGCAACCGAGCTGCCGGAAATCTCTATGTGGCATAGCCGGTTGGGACACATGAGTGTCAAAGGAATGGAGCAATTGTCTCGTTTGGGTTACTTGCCTTCTCTAAAGTTTTCAAGTTTTCAGTTTTGTGAGCATTGTATATATGGCAGGCAACTCCAGTGCCCCCACAAGAAAGCTCTTGGACAGAAAGATGCTCAGTTAGAGCTTGTGCATACAGATGTATGTGAGATGCCTCAGCTTTCTTTGGGAGGGGCAAAATACTGTGTGTCTTTTATTGATGATGCCACACGCAAGGTGTGGGTTTATCCTCTTCGTTTGAAAAGTGATACATTCTCAGTGTTTCAGAAGTTTGTTGCTCTTGTTGAGAATCAAACTGGCAAAACACTGAAGGCTTTGCGTTCCAACAATGGTGGAGAGTATATGTCCAAACAGTTTCAGGACTTTTGTGATGCTAAAGGCATCAAGAGGGAGCTCTCTACTCCTTATGATCCTCCACAAAACGGGACAGCAGAGAGGATGAACAGGACCATTCAGGAGAAGGTCCGTTCTATGTTGTCACATGCTGCGTTACCTCATGGTTTTTGGGCTGAAGCTGTTATGACAGCCGTTCATCTTATAAACAGGTCACCTAACACGAGGCTTGGTGGGAAAGTGCCAGAGGAAGTATGGACAGGGAAGCCTCCGTCATACAAGCACTTGAGAGTGTTTGGTTGCGTTGCGTACGTGCACATACGCAGGGAAATGCGCACCAAACTTGATCCTAAGTCTCACAAATGCATATTCCTAGGATATGGTGACAGAGGTGAAATGGGGTATAGACTTTGGGATCCCGTGAATAGAAAGATTATACGCAGCAATGATGTCATTTTTTATGAAACATGCATGTATAAGGAGCCTGCAAGGCAACAGGAGCCTGGCAGAGTCATCTTTGATGATGATGGACATCATGGACAACAACCAAGGGCTGTAAATCAGCCATTACAGCAGCAAAACCAGCCCTTAAATGGTGCTGAAAATGGTCCAAATGGACAGCCAGACATGGCAGAAAATATCCCTATGGATATGCCATAGTTAGAGGAGATACCGGGCATGATTTTTCAGCCTTATGGCATGGAACAGGAGCCACCAATAGGTGATATGCAGGCTGGACAGCAACCTGCAAATGATGGTCATTGGGTACGGAGGTCCATAAGACCCTCCAGAGCCCCTGACAGGTTTGTTCCAGGGGTTGACTACTTGATGCTTACTGACTGTGGGGAGCCCTCATGTTATAAGGAGGCTTTACAGAGGGCAGACAAGGCTCTTTGGGAGCGTGCCATGAAGTCAGAGATGGATTCTCTGCACAAAAATGGAACATGGAAGTTGGTGCATTTGCCTGCAGGCAAGAAGGTTTTGCCTTGCAAGTGGGTTTACAGGCTCAAAGCTGCACCAGATGCAAAGCCAAGATACAAAGCCAGGCTAGTGGCTAAGGGCTTCAAGCAGGAATATGGTGTGGACTTTGATGAGATCTCTCCAGTGGTCAAAATGACCACACTTAGGGCTGTGTTAGCTTTGGTTGCACATGATGATCTGGATTTGATTCAGATGGATGTGAAGACTGCTTTTCTTCACGGTGATCTCCATGAGGAGATATATATGCAATAGCCAGAGGGTTATGCAGTAAATGGAAAGGAGAAGCTTGTATGCAAGCTGAAAAAGAGTCTTTATGGGCTCAAACAGGCACCAAGAGAATGGTATCATAAATTTGATACATTCATGAAATCCCAGAAATTCAGGAGAAGTGACATAGATCACTGCTTGTACACCAAGAAAGCTTTGGATGGCAGTCTATTGATCCTCATCTTGTATGTTGATGATATGTTGATTGCCTGGAAATCTCGTAAGGAGATGGATGCCTTGAAGAAGAGGCTGCATCAAACCTTCGATATGAAGGATTTGGGTGATGCAAATCACATTTTGGGTATGCGGATACTTCGGGACAGAAATCAGCATGTGTTGTATTTGTCTCAGAAGGAATACATTGGCAAAGTTTTGCAAAGGTTCAATATGGATGGGGGGAAGAAGACTAGTACTCCTTTGCCTCCATATGTGAAACTCAGTGCTAAGGACAGCCCACAGTCGGATAGTGTGGCAGGGCTGATATGGCCAAGATTCCGTATGCTTCAGCTTGTGGCAGTCTCATGTATGCCATGGTTGCTACTAGGCCGGACATTGCATTTGCAGTGGGAGTGGTTTCTAGATACATGGCCAACCCTGGCAAGAAGCATTGGGAAGCAGTGAAAGGTGTCATGAGATACCTGAAGGGCACACAGGATATGTGCATAGGCTTTGGCAAACAGGATGCATTAGTGCATGGTTACACGGATTCGGATTATGCCGGTCATCCAGATAACCGGAAGTCTACTACCGGTTATGTGTTTACATTCACAGGAGGTGCTATGTCATGGATATCCAGGATGCAGAAGTGCACAGCCTTATCTACTACAGAGGCCGAGTATATTGCAGCCACAGAGGCTTGCAAGGAGGCATTATGGCTATCTCGGTTAGTGGTTGATTTGGGTTATACAGGGGATATTCCATTGTTGCATTGTGACAGTCAGAGTGCCATCCAGTTGGCAAAGAACCCTGTCTTTCATGCAAAGACGAAGCATGTGGATGTGAAGTATCACTTCATCAGAGAGGTGATAGAGAACAAGCAAATTCAGCTTGTTAAGATTCATACGGATGACAACCCGGCTGATCTGTTGACAAAGAGTTTGCCTCCGGAGCGGTTTGCTCATTGCAGACACTTGATGGGCATTGGATGAGGCCAGTTTCAGCCTTGATATGGCCTTGTATATTATCATGTACATGCTGATTTTGAAACCGATCCCGTCAAGTGGGAAAGACTCCGTTGGACACCCACACGCTTAATAGCACAACTTTAAAACCACAAATTTGAAATGAACAACTTAAAACAACTTGAAAAATAATTGAACAGAAATGGAAAGATGGACACCAGCACTGGGGCCGGAACGGGCCGACCCCCCCCTCAATATATGATATATTTATTGGGAGTATTTAAAGAATACAATGCTCCATGGGTTCTGAGAACCAGATAATGTCCATGTACATATGAAAACAGTACCAAACAAGTAGGCTCGAATTTCGATGTAGAGACTCGAAGCAGAACGACCACTAGTGTGGTCTAATCTTTGCGGTCCTGTGCTTTCACTGGACTCCGCGGAGAGCGCCTCACTGGTGTTCCGAGACCACGCACAAACAGGCGCTCTCGTACTAACGCCTGGCTCTCCCGATCTCAGCACCTTTGGACCGAGGTTCGCCAATACAGCTTGGACAACCCGGCACCGAACGGGTGTTGGCCGAGCGGGATGAATCTTTTATCAGATTTAAACATATAATACTTTACTCAAATCTGAAAATCACTTACTTGTAGATGGTTGATAGGAAACCAATACTTGTGGTTTGCTGAGGATGAAACCACCCTTGTTGAAGAAAGAGTAGCCTCGTGAAGAATCACCAAGATAAGTTCCACCACAAAGGGCACAGCCGCCTGCTGTGAGAGAGAAACTTCCACTTGCAAGAGAGGAGAGACACAATACACAGCTAACAGCAGAGGTTTAGAGCTTTGGCGTCTGCATGAAGAAGAGTTGTGGTGGGGCAGCCGACTGTAGTGGCATAGAGGCAGGTAGCCTTCAGGTGATGGCAGCCGGCTGCAGCACAGTAGCCGCCTATGCACAGTAGATTCAGCAGCCACCTGGGGTAAACATGCGCAGCAGTGCCTTGTGAAGATGGCCCACGTCTAAGAGCAGTAGCAACCGCCTGAAGGAGCAGCAGTACATCAGCCGCCTGGTAGGGTAGTAAGCGCAGCCAGCAGAGCAGAAGATATACAGCCTGCAGTACAGAAGGTGCAGCCTGCAGTACAGAGGGTACAGCCTGCAGTACAGAGGGTACAGAAGCAGTTGCAGCCAGCCGCCTGGGGAAAAACAGGCGCAAGAGAAGATGATCGCCGGTTGATGAACAATCAACGCCAGAAGGAAGTGATTGATTCTACGCTTGAAGGGGGCCCTTTTTTTTAATAAAATTTAAGTGTAGTTAACCTTAGTGATACCCACGAATGCATGTGGGGGATTAGTGGGGGTAGGTGACCATGCCCACCCCCACACTCACTTAAAAGTGGGGCTCCCCACCTTGGCCCCAAAGTGGGTGCCCAAAGGGGGTGCCCACTTTTAAACAAGTGTGAACACCTAACCTTATAAAACAAAAGGGTTAGAATTAAATATTAAAAACTACATGTGCAACATACTTACCACCTGTTCACATGCACTAAAACTCGTCAGAATACAGAGCAGACTTCACGACTCACTGGCAGGCGTCCCCGCTCAGTAAGTAACACGTCAAGCAGGCAAACACACAAATACATGTCATGCGAAAACAGTTTCAAGCATGCAAATCATGTGTGCATGTGCAAATAATAACATGGACATATCTCCCGTTCATGGAACAAGTACAAAATATCTGTCGGCACAAAACTGGCACGACATAAAAACATAAAAACCTGGTCTTCCTATGGAGTGACAGTCCCATAGGTAAGACACAGTTCCAGGCACGAGTTTCCCTAAGGTGTGACAGTCCCATAGGTAAAACACGGCACGAATACTGGCTCTTCCATGGCGTGACAGTCCCATGGATCGAACACAGTCCAGGTCATACACGGGTGGCACTGGTCTGGCTCCCGTCCATACGACACCATCCTGCTAACACACGGGTGGCACCAGTCTGGCTCCCGTCCATGTCAGCAAAATACTGGCCTCTTCACATGAGACACCGGCCTGGCCTCAAGTGAACGAGACGCAAAAACTGGAGATGGACCAAATGGTCGGCCAATTGGTGACATCCCCCCGGGCTTCTAAAGAGTTGACCTCAACTGAAAAGCCTCAAGATATGCCTGCAACAATTGCGGATAATCTGCAAAATAATCCTCATTTACCCACTTGGCATCAATAGGCAAATAATTCTTAAACTTCACAAGGTATCTCCTGGAAAGTTTTCCTGCAGGTAGCTTTCTCTCCTTGTGAAAAACAATCTGTTCTGGCTGGAGGATCTCCTCAAGCTCTTCAATCTTTGGCGGATCTTCTGTGACAGGCTCATTAGGATCTGGCCCCACATATTTCCGAAATAGACTCACATGAAAAGCATTGTGAATCTTCCAATGACTAGGTAGAGCAAGCCTGTAGGACACTTCATTGATCTTCTGAATCACCTTGAAGGGTCCATAATAGCGAGGAGAAAGCTTAGGATATGATCCTTCTCGTCCTGGCCTCTTCCGAAGCCTAGCCTTCTCAAATTTCAGCAATACCCAATCACCTTCTTTGACTTCCATGTCCCTTCTATGCTTGTCAGCAGCCATTTTATGCTTATCCTGAGATCTTGCAATGGCTGTCCGTACCTGACCAAAGGCAACATCCAAATCACGAACATATTCATCAGCTGCAAAAATCTCATCCTTTGTTCGAAGGATGGGTGGCAAGACCACTCTGCCATAAATAATCTCAAACGGAGCCTTTCCTGTGGAAGCATGGATTGTATTGTTGTAGGCAAACTCAACAAGTGGAAGATACTTCTCCCATGCACTCTTTTGATCTGCCACATAACACTTCAACAAATCCAACACGGCTGAATTTGCAGCTTCACTTTGGCCATCCGTTTGGGGATGATAAGCTGATGAAAACTCAAGTTTAGTACCCATATTATCAAACAAAGCCCTCCAAAATAGGCTTGTAGTCCTGGGATCTCTATCCCCAACAATGGATTTAGGCATACCATGATGCTTGAAAATATTAGCAAGAAAAAGCTTTACCATATGATCAGCTTTAATGGTTTTCTTGACAGGCAAGAAATGAGCTTGCTTGCTAAACCTGTCCACAATAGTCCAAATAGCATCATTCCCATGCTGGGATCTAGGCAAATCCATAATAAAATCCATCGTGATACTTTCCCAAGGTTGCGAGGGAATAGGCAATGGCTGAAGCAAACCTGGAGGCTTTTGCCTGTCAAATTTCACCTTTTGGCAAGTAATACATGCACGCACATAAGCCTCAATGTCTTTACGCATGCTTGGCCAAAAGAAGTACCTCTGAATCATGCGAGTAGTAGGCATAATACCTCTATGACCAGCATAAGGTGGAGCGTGACATTCGTCCATAACCTTTGGACGCAAGTCCTTCACCACACATAGGCAATTGTCCTTCATGAGATAACCCTCGTTGATAACATAAGAGGCATGTGAATGACCAGCCATCAAATCAGTCCATATATGGCAAAAATCAGCATCCAAATGATACAAATCTCTCATAGCAGATAGATCTCCATGAGAGGCCACTGAGACTGCAGCAACATAAGGCCTCCTAGAAAGTGCATCGGCCACCACATTTTTCTTTCCTGGAGTATGCACAATCTGAAAATGAAACATGGAAAGAAAGTTTGCCATTCTCATCTGCTTCTCTGAAAGCTTGGTTTGAGATAGAAAGTATCTCAAGCTTTGATGATTTGTCTTGACTACAAATTCAGCCCCAAGAAGGTAGTGTTTCCAAATCTTTAAGGCATGAATTATAGCCAAGAGCTCTTTCTCATAGATATCCATATGAAGCTCAGCATCATGCAAACGACGGCTCTCGTATGCAACTGCATGCCCTTCTTGATTTAGGACAGCTCCTATGCAATCACCACAAGCATCACATTCAACCACGAATGACTTGTGCAAGTCAGGAACAATCAATACTGGACCACATATGATCGCATGCTTGAGCTGCAAGAAAGCATCCTGTTCCTTTGAAGTCCATTTGAAAGCAGTTTTCTTCTTCGTGAGATCATGCAGAGGAGTGGCAATCATAGCAAAATGCCTTATGAAACGCCTGTAATACGAACATAATCCCAGAAAACTACGTACTTGATGTACGTTTTGCAATTCGGGCCAATTCCGAATAGTCTCTATCTTTGCAGGATTCATTGTAACTCCATCCTTGGATACAATATGTCCCAGATAATGAATCTCTGAAAGGAAAAACTCACTTTTCTTGGCATTGACGAAAAGTTTATGCTTCCGCAACTCTTCGAACACTGTGACCAAATGAGTTCTGTGTTCCTGCTCATTCTTGGAGAAAACCAAGATATCATCAAAGAAGACTCCTGTGAACTTGCGATGGGGTCGGAATATCCTATCCATCATACGATTAAAAGTAGCAGGAGCATTGGTGAGACCAAAAGGCATTACCAAGAATTCATATAATCCGAAGGCTGTCCTGAATGCAGTCTTATGGACATCTTGTGGCACCACGCGTATCTGGTGATAACCACTCTTCAAATCAAGTCTGCTAAAGCAAGCTGAGCCATCAAGCTTATCCAAGATATCATCAATACGTGGGATAGGAAATCTGTTCTTGATGGTAAGCTTGTTCAAAGCTCTATAGTCTACACACATACGGAATGATCCGTCCTTCTTTTGAACAAGAAGCACAGGAGAGCAGTAAGGTGAGGAACTGGGCTGAACCAAACCTTTCTGTAAAAGCTCGTTTACCTGCTTCATAATTTCTTCTTGTTGTGCAGCACTCACTCGGTATGCGGGTTTGTTAGGTGGAGAACTACCTGGCACAAGATCTATGCGGTGATCTTCGGGCCTTTGGGGAGGTAATTCACCTGGCAACGAGTCAGCAAAACAGTCGTTGAATGCATTAAGAAAATTCAGCCTATCATTAGACATAGCATCAACATTTTGATGATTTGGCACAAGACTATCACGCACAAAAACCAAGTACGCTGAAAGACTCTTTTTCATTGCTTTATTAATTTGGATGTGTGATACAACTGGGATAGAATCCCCTTCTTTGCCAGCATCAATAAAATGCATGCGGCCTTTATGCATAAAGGAAATCATATTGGACTTGTAGTCTTTGCGGGGCTCAAGCCTATGATGCCACGGCTTGCCCAACAATACATCACATCCATTCAGAGGAGCAACTAAGAAATGCTCATTATCAAGATAGCCCTGTATATGAATGCGTAACTTCCCAATCAAAGGGGTAACCTGCACCTCTTTACCAATAAATGCAGCTTCGGCTTCAATCTGAGGTCCCATGTTTTCAACCTCAATACCCAATGCAGCTGCCATTTGCATAGAGATGAAATTGTCAGTTGCACAATCATCAAACATAAAGAGTGCGGGCTGATCCTTGATTTGCCCCCAAGCCTTGCAAACCATTCGCTCTTTTGCATCATGACCTGTATTACCTTGCACATCAGGAACTGCATGAACATTTGCTTTGGTGTGCTTGTCCTCGTGCTTTGGTTTGCGATCTGGGCATTGCCGAAACATGTGGTCTTTGCTACCACAAGAAAAGCATTTTCCATCCTTAGCATATTGCTCTCGTTGCTCCGGAGTTAATCCAAATTTGTTCTTTCTTGGGCCCTGCTCTTTAGATGTGTTATTTTCAGCTTTACCACCCTTGTAAGGCTCCCGGAAGTTCTTTTTAGGTGGCTGTCCACCCTTTTGCTGATTTGGGACAGCCTTGTCCTTCCCCTTGAAACCTCCTTGATCTTGCTTGATCTTGAGCACCAATTGCTCCGTAGCAAGGGCAGAAGCTGTGAGTTGTTGCAACGTATGTTTCGGATGCAATTCAATACCCGATCTGTAAGCAGGTTGCAATCCAGAACGAAACTTCCTCTTTCTTTCATCCTCAGTGATTAGCATGAAAGGAGTCACTTCCAGCAACACTTTCCAGAATTTGTTAACATACTGTTGCACACTCTCATTATCTTTTTGTTCCAGCCTGTCCCACTTTTGAGTGAGAGTTTGCTCCGCATTGGGTGGCAAGAACTGAGCATAAAATCTATCTTTGAATTCCTTCCAAGTGGAGATGGGATCCTTGGTGATCTTTTCAGTGATCCACCAATGGGCAGCAGTCCCTTTCAAAAACATGCTAGCATGGCGCACCTTTGACTTTTCTGTGAAATCCTCATCGCTAAAAGCAATGTCGAACTGTGCCACAAACGCTAACACCTTAGAAGCATCATGTTCACCATGAAAAGCATCAAATTTAACAGATTTATCACCTGCTTTGAACTCCTTGAGCTTCCTGGCATGAGGCTCATGGTCTTCTCTTTTTCTTTTCCCCTTATCCAACGGGGTAGCCCTGTTTGCATGGGCTCCATGGGCCGTCATAGAAGCTTCATGGGGCACGGTGGCATGTGCTCCACGAACTCGAAACTCAGATGCATCTTACCTGCATATGGCATTGTCTCTCCATGAGACAACTCAGAAGGCAAAATTTTTCTGGAAGTAGACCTGTCACCATGAGATACATATCTTGCATGCATGTGACTTTCGTGCCCTCCATGAGCACTGGCATACATATATCTGTCAGGCTTAGTGCCTTGGGGAGAGGATGCATGTCGAGAGGTGACAGTCACCTCTTCCTTTTGCATAAAAGATTTCAGCCTTTGGGATGCGGGATCTCCATGCTTCAAACGAGGTGGATTTCTGAATTTCAGCTCTCCGTCATCCCCCTCTTTGATATCACCTTTGCGAAGGAGATAGGCAAGTGCCAACTCCCTTGGTTTCTTGCCCACTTCACGAGCCATTGATTCAAAGGTTACATCAACCATAGCATCAGCCTTCCTGGCTTCAATAGCACTTTGCAAATGTGGATCTTCATGCAAAAACTTCAATTCTTGCTCTTGAGCCTGCAAAAGTTTTCTCATATGTTCCATTTCAGCCCTCATAGCATCAGGCTCTTGTTCAAGCATAACTGTCTTCCGTGGAGACAGTTGACCCTTGGATTGACTATCCATAACCCTTTCAAGGGGCTTGTGTCTACCACGCAGGGCATCAGACCCACGAGAAGCACTAGATGGACCCCTCGAATTTGGCACTTCCAAAGGGTTGCCTTGGCTGTCCATTGTGTTTTAAGTTTGCTAAAAGCGGGATGTCCAATACACAGGTTCGTTTCCCCACTAGGAAGAGGGAAACAACAGTGCTCTGATACCAATGAAACCGATCCCGTCAAGTGGGAAAGACTCCGTTGGACACCCACACGCTTAATAGCACAACTTTAAAACCACAAATTTGAAATGAACAACTTAAAACAACTTGAAAAATAATTGAACAGAAATGGAAAGATGGACACCAGCACTGGGGCCGTAACGGGCCGACCCCCCCCTCAATATATGATATATTTATTGGGAGTATTTAAAGAATACAATGCTCCATGGGTTTTGAGAACCAGATAATGTCCATGTACATATGAAAACAGTACCAAACAAGTAGGCTCGAATTTCGATGTAGAGACTCGAAGCAGAACGACCACTAGTGTGGTCCAATCTCTGCGGTCCTGTGCTTTCATTGGACTCCGCGGAGAGCGCCTCACTGGTGTTCCGAGACCACGCACAAACAGGCGCTCTCGTACTAACGCCTGGCTCTCCCGATCTCAGCACCTTTGGACCGAGGTTCGCCAATACAGCTTGGACAACCCGGCACCGAACGGGTGTTGGCCGAGCGGGATGAATCTTTTATCAGATTTAAACATATAATACTTTACTCAAATCTGAAAATCACTTACTTGTAGATGGTTGATAGGAAACCAATACTTGTGGTTTGCTGAGGATGAAACCACCCTTGTTGAAGAAAGAGTAGCCTCGTGAAGAATCACCAAGATAAGTTCCACCACAAAGGGCACAGCCGCCTGCTGTGAGAGAGAAACTTCCACTTGCAAGAGAGGAGAGACACAATACACAGCTAACAGCAGAGGTTTAGAGCTTTGGCGTCTGCATGAAGAAGAGTTGTGGTGGGGCAGCCGACTGTAGTGGCATAGAGGCAGGTAGCCTTCAGGTGATGGCAGCCGGCTGCAGCACAGTAGCCGCCTATGCACAGTAGATTCAGCAGCCGCCTGGGGTAAACATGCGCAGCAGTGCCTTGTGAAGATGGCCCACGTCTAAGAGCAGTAGCAACCGCCTGAAGGAGCAGCAGTACATCAGCCGCCTGGTAGGGTAGTAAGCGCAGCCAGCAGAGCAGAAGATATACAGCCTGCAGTACAGAAGGTGCAGCCTGCAGTACAGAAGGTGCAGCCTGCAGTACAGAGGGTACAGAAGCAGTTGCAGCCAGCCGCCTGGGGAAAAACAGGCGCAAGAGAAGATGATCGCCGGTTGATGAACAATCAACGCCAGAAGGAAGTGATTGATTCTACGCTTGAAGGGGGCCCTTTTTTTTTAATAAAATTTAAGTGTAGTTAACCTTAGTGATACCCACGAATGCATGTGGGGGA
>NC_141093.1:44067399-44172399 GCF_041138505.1 Cibotium barometz | reverse complement strand
CAGCATTGTGCACTGGCATAATGGCAAATCAACAGTAGAGTGATGTGTTCACGTACTTGTCGAAGGAAGACAAGTTGGATGGCATGAATTACTCATTGTGGAGCTTCATGCTGAGAAATGTGCTCGTGGCAAAAGGTATTTGGGATTTTGTTAGTGGTGATGAACCACGTCCAGGTCCATTGGCTCCAGAGACTCCTCCCCAAGGGGGTGCTCGTGGAAGAGGACAACAGGCACAGGCACAGGCACCAGGTCAGCCACTGCCTGTTCAAAGAACAAATGCCCAGAAGACATGGGATGCCAAAGATGCACAAGCCTTATCACTTATTGCATTGTCAGTACAGAGGTCTATTATACCTCATATTCGTTCAGCTGGCTCTTCACGGAATGCATGGGTGACTTTGGAGCAGATATATGCTGCTCGTAATGAGGCACGGATCTCATTTTTGAAAAGAGAGCTGGAAAATCAGAAGATGCATGAAGGATCTAGCCACTTGAACAAGCTGCAGGATTTGAGAGAGCAACTCATCAATGTGGATGAGATTATTCCTGAAACACAGCTTGTATCCACCATCTTAAACTCTTTGCCAAGATCTTACTTGGCTTTTCATACCTCTTTGAACCTTAGCATGAGGAATGCTTTTGAGCCCCTAAAGTATCAGGAACTTGTTGCTCTCTTGTTACATGAAGAGCAAATCAGGAAGAACATGAACATGAACACAAGTGCTGAACAAGCATTTGTGTTAGGTCAAAAAGGGAAAGGCAAGTCTCAGCCAAAGAGTTCAAATCAGAATTCAGGTGATGGTGGTTCATCTCAGGATACCAAGAAAGGTGATGGACAGCCCAAGAAGAAGGGTAAATGCCATTACTGTAAGAAGCCAGGTCACTACATCACAGAGTGTAGGAAGAGGATTGCCAAAGAGAAGGAAAAGGAGTCTGGGTTGTCTATAAAAGATACCTATAAAGCTCCTCCGGAGACTACTTTCTTTGTTGAAGACAGGGATTACTGTTTCTACACATGCAGTTATGATGCCTCTTGGTCTTCACAGGCACTCAGTGTGACTGAGCATGCATGTACTTGGTATTTTGATAGTGGTGCTTCAAAGCATATTACATCTCGCAGGGATTTGTTTTGTAATGTATGCCCTGTCCCTGTTGGCAAGACCGTTCAGTGTGCCAATAATGCTTCATATCCAGTTCGTGGCATTGGGGAGATTCAGCTCACAGCCATTGATGGCTCTATTCTTCGCCTTACAGATGCCTTATATGTACCAGGGATAAAGAAGAATTTGTTGTCCATTTCTTCTTTAGCACAGTGTGGTATGCAAGTCAACTTTGATGATGACAAATGCATGGTCAGAGACAGCTAATGCTTTGACCTTGATGCTTACTGGTACATTATGTCATGGACTCTATCAGTTGGACGCATTTCAGCCAATGGATCAGTCCGCTTATCATGCATTCACTCTTACTCCAGCTATGGTTGATGCGGAGTTATGGCATGCTCGCATGGGACATGTAAATTTTGGAAGTCTTATGCTTATGCAGCGACATAACATGTTGACAGACCTACCTCTTATGGAGAAGCCTCCAGATCACATATGTGAAGGATGTATTTTGGGAAAAATGCATTGGTTTTCCTTTCCACGTGATCAGGCTCTACGAGCAACTGCAAAGTTGCAGCTTATACACAGTGATCTTTGTGGTCCCATGCAGACGAAGTCATTAGGAGGTTGCTTCTATTTTGCTACATTTATTGATGACTTCTCTCGTATATGCTGGGTCTATCCGTTGACACGGAAATCACAGGTATATGATGCATTTTTGGCCTTTGTAGCACTTGGCCGAAACAGAGTCAGGATGCAAGGTTAAGACCCTCCGTTCTGACCGAGGGGGGGAATATGTGTTACACATGTTGAATTCCTTTCTTGAGAGTAGAGGTATCAAGCATCAGTATACTACTCCTTATACTCCACAGCAAAATGGGGTTGCAGAAAGGAAGAATCGGTCACTCATGGAGATGGCCAGATGTATGTTAAAGGCAAAGAAGCTACCACATGTCTTTTGGATGGAAGCTGTTATGTGTGCTTGTCATATTTTGAATCGATGTCCCACAAAGGCATTGGTTTCCATTACTCCTTTTGAGGCTTGGCATGGCCGCAAGCCTTCGGTATCACATTTTCGTACTTTTGGGTGTCTTGCATATGCACACATACCCAAAGAGTTGAGGAGTTTTTTTCATTCCAGGCTCCAAAGTCTAAAACCATAACAACGCTTTTCCCTCGAGAGTTAAGACAAATCTCTCTATTTGAGTATTGAGAGTCCAAAACTCGTTCAACTCTCAAAACTTGCCTAAAAGAGGCAACATGGTCACATGGATCCATAGACCCATCATACTTCTTCACCAACTTTTGCAATTGTGATGGTGTCACTCTCCAAGCGTACTGATCATCATGCCTTCTCTCATCGTCTCGATCACTCTTCTAGGGTTGATCTATTTTCATTTCACATGGCTTGGTTGGCTTTTCTGTAGCCTTAATGCCACCGCTTTCTCCCATACTCATACCTCTCATGTCAGGCATATGAGTATGCCCAAGCATAGGTGGTTCAAACCTTGAAGGCTTGGTTTCTGAGAAATCTCCCATTTTTGGTACACAAGTTGCCCCATAGAACATTTGGATGATAAAGCCACAAAATGTATTTTTGTTGGGTATAGCCGTGAGAGCAAGGGCTACCGGTTATATGACCCACTGTCGAAGAAGATAATAGATATTCACTAGTCGGGATGTGATTTTTGATGAAAAATCAGAATTATCCATGGCTAGTTATGATGCAAATCAGGCTGAAAATGATGTGTTTGAAGGCCTACTACCTATGGAGTTTCATTCCACAGTTGGTGATCCAACCCATGAGGGTGCAGGACAGCCAGCTAATCATGAAGGTGGTGCAGAAATTCAGCAGGAGATTGAGCCAGAATTTGAGCCAAATATGGGGCAACAGGCTCCATAGGTCAGACATATACCTAGATGGTATTTGAGGACATTACAGGACAGCCATCTAGAGACTCCTCTTGCTGGCCGTACTCGTAGGGAGACACGGACCAATGAGCATGCACACATCATGGATTTAAATATGGTTATGGCAGCTAGTTTACAGGATGATGATGAGCTTGATTCATTTGTGGATGCACGAGACAATGTGCATTGGAACAAAACCATGCAGGATGAACTTGATTCTATTAAAAAGAATCAAACATGGGATTTGGTTGATCTGCCCAAAGGCAAGAATGCCATTGGTACTAAGTGGGTCTATAAGTTGAAAAGACATGAAGATGGATCCATTGACAGGTACAAAGCCCGTCTAGTTGCAAAGGGCTATGCACAGAAGAAGGGCATTGATTATGAGGAGACATTTGCTCCTACATCCCGTATGTCGACACTTAGGAGTGTCAGTGCATTGGCTGCACATCGTGGTTGGGTTGTTCATCAGTTGGATATGGGGACCTCGAGGAGGAAGTTTATGTACATCAGTCCATAGGTTTTGCATAACATGGTCATGAAGGGAAAGTATGCAGGCTAAAAAAGGCCTTGTATGGTTTGAAACAAGCTCCACGAGCTTGGTATGCAAAGATAGATGCTTTCCTGCTCACTCAAGGTTTTGTGAACAGTCTATCAGAAGCCACTTTGTATGTAAAGAAAGAAGAGAAAGATCTGCTGGTCATCAGTCTTTATGTAGATGATCTTTTGCTCATGGGATCAAATGATGACAAAATCGCAGCTTTTAAAGAGATACTGCAACAGACATTTGCTATGTCTGATTTGGGGCTCGTACACTACTATTTGGGCATACAGTTTGTGCAGGATAACAGAGGCATTGGGTTGTTGCAATCTCGGTATGTTGTTAAACTTCTGGAGAAGTTTAAATTTCAGGATTGCAAGCCTATCAACACTCCTATGGAGCCTGGGATGAAACTGTCACTACAAGATGACAATATTTTATTTGATGCCACTATATATGCTCAGGCTGTTGGGTGCCTTATTTACTTGTGTACTACACGGCCAGATATTCAGTATGCCGTATCTCAGTTGAGCAGATTCATGCCCAGCCCGTGATTGTCACATTGGCAAGCTGTGAAGCGTGTATTTCGGTATTTGCAAGGTACCTTGTCTCTTGGATTGCTTTATCTTGAGGGGGGTGACATGCAGCTATATGCTTACAACGATTCAGGTTGGGCTGGTGATTTTGATACCAGACATTCCACTAGTGGAAATTGTTTCTTTCCCCTATCCCGTTATCGGAATAGTGTTCGCTTTTATTACTTTGAAGAGAATGACTTTGGACTGATGATAAGCCAAATGCAAGATCCTTGAAAGACCAAGAGTCGTGTTGAACTGCACACGGATGTAGAAGCACCAATAATGACCGATCTCCAGCGTAAGCACTCTTTCCACTGGAATGCAGGAAGGCTGCAAATCTGAGGCTGAGATACGGACTGTTTGGGACTGTTCTAGGCTATATATGAATGCTGTAAATGAATGAATGCATGTGGGTTACCTTCACCGAAGTGCTGTAGCAAAACCATGATGATATGAATGCTGAAACTGGTTGCAAGCAAGAAACGCAAGGTTCCCTGGATGCTGAATACTATGGATTGTTGCGTTTTCTTGTTGGAGGTTGAATTGATGCCCCTGGGTGTTGTAGGATGCAACGCTTGCTGAAAACGCTGATGTTGTTGGGATCTATGGGCTGAGTGGTCAATCGTTTATGCTCCTGAAGGCTCAAACGCTTGAAGACTTGATGGCTGAATTATGAGATAGATTAGGTATGAATGCTAGATGCTATTTATATGAGTGCTAAGCAGCTGGTCAGTTGGTTGAAGGGCTGGCCGACTGGATCCCTAAAGCTACACGATTGGATATGATGAGATAAATGGTTAATGATGCTGAAAAATGATAAATAAATACTATGAAATATGGAAAAATTACCAGATAAAAATATGATGCTTTTGCAATGGTCTAGATAGCCTAAATGCATATGGGATGAATGCTATGCAAAAATGCACACGTCTTGATGCAAACTCTAAGGCTTTTATGACATCTATATTAATGAATGATTCTCTCCAAGTGGGTTAAGGGACTTTAACTGACTGACTGACTCACTAAGGCTGAGGAATGACCTACGTGCTCGTGCTTGACATACCCTTGACTGAGGATTACAATGGAGCCACGACGTACGACAAATATCATTCAAAAGGGTTCTAATACTGTACAATGTTGTACTGATGATGATGAGCCATCTTGTCACCATGCACTACAGTGTAGAGTGCATGTGACATGTGCTTTGCTAGTTCTTGTTTACGTGCTTATTGAAAGAGTGCACAAAGCGGAAGCAAAGGGGCACTAGAGTGTGCTGAATAGAGAGTGCAAGAGAGAGAGATATGGAGCAACTATGCTAAATATACTGAAGCAAAACAATCCCAAGCAAGAGACACAGATAGTCTCATAAGTGAGGGAGCAAAATATGTACAAGGCTGAATGAACAATGAGAGGCCAGCACCCACTATTTATAGTAAGGGTAAGTTGGCCAACTAGAGCTGCAAAACAAGCCGAGTGGAGAATGCTAGAAAAGCTGGGAGAAATCCCAGAAAAATACTAGTAAAAGGGGTGGCCAGCCCACAAGCAAGGGCTATGCAAAAGAGACCAAAAGGACATAAAAAATGGACAGAAACTGGGGATGAATGTGCTAACACTTATTACATCGAGGGTATGCGCACACAGCGTTGGGGCTTTGGTGGATGTTTTCACACCTTGTTCACACGTTTGGAGCACTTTGGGTAGTGTTCATAGGTGACCGTGGGCCACTACTTTTATACTTCATTTGATCACCATGGTGCGAATTCATATTGTCATCGACATCATTTTGATAGCATTTTTGATTGTGATCGTAGGTAAGCTGCTCATGCACTATCATCATGGCTCTACGATTGTTATTTTGATTTGCCTTCTTGTGTCATGTATTGCATGCATTTGACACTTCGAGGCTTAGACCTCTACATCCTCACTCACCGACTTCTTGCTATCATGAGGCGGCATATTCATGCCAGTATTGAACGTTCGAGCTTCAGAGTTTGATGGCTAGTCATTGATTCAGGAGGATGGGGAGCCAATTCTTTGGAGTTTGCATGAATCAAATTTCCCCTTGATCTAGGCGGTTACTTGGTTTGCTTCATCGTCGACGAGAGTCCATCATCCTTTTCATTTGATCTTGGGGGCTTTGCGACTTTAGCGATTCATGTTCGGCATATCTACCCGTCCTCCGTCTTGGGCATTGACATTATGATTGTGGGAGATTTTGGCTTCCATGTACAGCCTTTTGTATATGTTTGATTTTGAACGACCACCCTTTGATTTCGAAGACGGGATTATTATAGGAGGGGATGATTTGTAATGACGCAACAACTTATAGATTAGGTCTAGGACCATGGTCATGGGCTCAAGTATGTAAGGAGCTCTTGGGTTGTCATTTGTACCCTTTTATGATTCTTAATGATCTTTGGACATTATCTCTTTTGGAACATTTGTATGTTCTTGGAGCCTTTGGCTACCAAAGGCTTATGGAAGGCCATTTTCATCCTCTTGGTGAGAGGTTAACTCACTTAGGTATCAGAGCTCTTTGTATGAAATTATCTCCTTAATCTTACATTAATCTATGGTGATTATTCCATATCTCAATTTTATGATCACTCCATTGCATCAAATCCCGCATGGATTTTAAAGCATAAGAATCTTTATCTTGCTACATGGACTCTATATGAATTCGGCCAAAACAAAGCTATAAATATTAGGGTTAATATTTACTTTTGATCTAGCATAAGAAAGTAGATACAAGGCCTTGTATACCCCATACAAGGAGAAGTTGGATTGTTTTCTTTGAATTTTATTTGAGGAAAACAATTGGGATTTATCCAAATATTGTTTTACTATGGATACATTGTAGAGTATGTGTGATCTAGGAAGTTTATATATAACAATTTATAAATGGTTTTTTATGGCTTTCTTGGATGCGATATATTTACGATAGTTTACAAGGATTCATATCATGTTTATGCTTTCTCTGGCCAAAATGCCTATAAACTATGTATAGCAACAATGCTTATGGAGTACCAAGATATCCAAGTCTGGATGTGCTTGGGAAGATTTGTATTTTGACTTGAGCCCAGCTCTCCTTGGTAGGGGCTTAGGCTAGTTAGGGGTGCAACTGTTAAGAGTCATCTTGTTCCCAAATACCGGATGGCCCAGACTTCACAGCCCCCAAATCATCAAGTGGATGCTTGAGGGATCGATTTGTGGGGAGAAGCCAAGCACCTAGCTGGGGCTTGGAGCAAGATGATTGAAGAGCTTGGAACAAACGGTTTAAGAGGAGTTTGCTCCCCAATATAGGATGGCCCATACTAGTCTATGAGGCATAGTGCTTCTTTAATTGTGATGGTGTGCATAAATTTGCTGATTTGGAAAGAGCGCAGAGAGAGAGAGAGAGAGAGGTTGGCATACACAGTACACCGCATGGGGTTCCAATTACCAACCTAAGCAACCCCCCCTCCCAATTGGGGTTATCTCACATAGTTTACCCCTTTGATGCTTGCATTTATGACCTGATCTTCTGCCCACGACTGCTTTTTGTTTAAATTTCATAAATTTGTAAGCTTGGATATGGAGGTGTAAATATGCATGGTTATGCTAGTTATCCCAATAAAGGAGGCCAATGGTTTCCACACGAGCTTTTGTTTGTCACTAAGATCTGAACGATGAATTGAAGGTAACCATTATAGTGGATGGGACGAAGATTTTCAGGTTAGTGGATAGTTCAAGTATGTTATTAGGTGGATTTAAATTAGACATGGTCATGTTTAATGTTTAATGCACAATGACAGTGTTCCTAAAATGTGTGGAAGGCTCTAGTCGTCGAGGTGCTTGCATGTTATAGTGGTTTTTTGAGAGCAAGGCTATATTTTTAGTGAGAACCACTCTTACCATCAATGCTATGAAGCATGGCCAGTCAGTTCAAAGTCTATGTTGCAAAAGAAAGAGAGGGGAAACCACATTGCAAGGGCATATGTAGATCGGGTAACCCTCTTGCGATTTATGATTGAGAAGCATCTCTTGAGAACAAGTCAACTTCATCATGGATTTTAAAGCATAAGAATCTTTATCTTGCTACATATTCTCTAGATGGATTTGGCAAAAATAAAGCTAAGTATTTTGAGTAAATATTTGGGTTGATATTGACTTTTGATCTAGCATAAGAAAGTAGATACAAGGCCTTGTATGCCCCATACAATGAGAAGCTGGATTGCTTTCTTAGAATTTTTTTCAAGAAAACAATTGAGATTTATCCAAAGATTGTTTTATTATGGACATGTTGCAGAGCATATGTGCTCTATGAATTTATATATAATAATTTGGCTATTATGGCAAAATTTGGACTCAAAAAGGTCCTCTAAGAAGAGCCATGTCATCACTTTGCTAGAAAAAAGGAGACCATGGGTGAACCTTATGTATCTTACATCAAAACCTCCACATGTGATGTATCGTTGGAAAGTCCTTGAAAATTAGATTCTAAATCTATCACCTCCAATTAATTTGGAGTTGATATGCTCAAGTTATGCCTTCCCTACTTAAAAGAAGATTCCAATGATTGTGACATCCATGTTACAAGTAGATTCTAAATATACTACCTCTGACAAATTTGGAGTTGATATGCTCAAGTTATGCCTTCTCCACTTAAGGTAAATTCCAACGAGTGTGACATGCATGTTACCATTAAAAGGTAGATTCCAATGATTGTAAGATTCATGTAACATGGATGTCACAATCGTTGAAATCTACCTTTAAGTGGGAAAAGGCATTAACTTGAGCATAATTAGTGACTTGAGCATATCAACTTCAAATTAGTCGGAGATGGTAGATTTAGAATCTACTTTTCAAGAATTGGAACTTTTAGCAAAGCGATGACATGGTGCTTTTTAGAGGGCCCTTTTGAGTCCAAATTTTACCTAGTGTATGGCTTTCTTGGATGTGATACATTCTTATATAGATTACGCTAGTTTATAAGGATTCATGCCATGTTTATGATTTACAAGGGTATATTCTGAGGTAGTTTACAAGGATTCATACCATATTTATGATCTGGATTATGCTAGTTTACAAGGATTCATACCATGTTTATGATTTCTATAGCGGAAATGCCTATAAACTATGTAAAAAGCAAGAATGCTTATGATATGGGTAATGTAAAGCAAGGGAATATTCTGATATGGATTACGCTAGTTTACAATGATTCATACCATGTTTATGATTTCTATGGCAGAAATGCCTATAAACTAATGTAAAGTAAGAATGTTAATGGAGTACCAGGATATCCAAGTCTGGATATGATTTTGAAGATTTGTATTTTGACTTGAGCCCAGCTCTCCTCCGTAGTGGCTTAGGCTAGCTAGGGGTGCAACTGATAAGAGTCATCCCCAATACTGGATGGTCGAGACTTCATAGTCCGCAAATCATCACGTGGATGCATGAGGGATCGATTTGTGAGGAGAAGCCAAGGACCCGGCTGGGGCTTGGAGCAAGATGATTGAAGAGCTTGGAGTAAGATGGTTCAAGAGGAGTTTTCTTCCCAATACAAGATGGCCCAGACTGTTCGTGCTTCTTCCATTATGAGGAAGGTGTGCATTAAGTTGCTGATTTGGAAAGAGCACAGAGAGAGAGAGAGAGAGAGAGAGAGAGAGAGAGAGAGAGTGGCTAGCATACAACGTTTGCTTTTATTCTGGAAACCTGAAATGAGGTATAAAGACCCTGAGCAGGGAAAGTTTGAATTAGGGTTTATTCACTTAGTTTATCCCTTGATGTTTGCATTATGAGCTGATCTTCTGCGTTCAAATTTCATAACTTTGTAAGCTTGGTTATGGAGGTGTAAATATGCATGGCTATGCTAGCTCATCCCAATAAAGAAGGCTATTGGTTTCAACATGAGCTTTTGTTTGTCACTAAGATGTCAGTTTTATGGTGAGGATAACAATTGGACACTTGCAAGCGTTGAATGATGAATTGAAAGTAACCATGATAGCAGATGGGACAGAGGATGTCACCAATGAAGTCGTGGTCAGACTTCTCACATGTAGTTAGGGGGCACCTCTAAGATAGCGTGATGGAGGGGACAGAGAGTGATTACTCATTGAATGACATGTAGTTAGGGGGCAACCAATAAGATAGCTTGAATGTAGAGTAATCAGGGAACCGTGGAGCGCTATGGTTTGAGAGTGCCGCATAGAAGGCATTGGGCAAAGAGCAGTTAAAAAAGAGCTGAATAAACTTCTGGAAAAGTGTTACCTTGAGGTTTGGGTCCTTTACTGTACCTCTTACAAACTGAAGGTATGTGTAGTAATCAACTCATAGAGAATTTAGAACAAAAGCTGAAGCACGGAGAGAATACCTGTAGATTAGGTTATAATTCTACTCAAACTTTTTAGTGACATGTGTAAAGTGGATGCAGTGCATTACAGTCAAAGTTGCTACCTTCTTTGGTGACTTAGTCACGTGCGTGATAAACTGATAATTTTGTGTAAAGATGTGTTTGCCTGAGTTGAGTAGAGCTACTAGAACTTTAATTGTTGTGACTGGCTGTGCTTGAAATTTCAGGTTGAGGCAGTGCTGAGGGCATGTGCCGGACCACCACCCTGCACAGCCTCCCCTGAAGGTGTAAAGAAAACAGAGGATCAACCAACAGGATCTCTGCAGCTAAACAAAAGAGCGGATGCGGATGCTTCTAGCTCGTGACATTGCTCAGGCTCTGTTGTTGCTGCTGCTGCTCTTCTTCTTCTATACTCATTTGTGCCTTTGAAGCAACCCTCTTTTTCACCAAAAATGCCAGCGTTGATGAGCATATGCTTGGTTAAATATAACAGTAGTTCAAGAAATGATTTAAATGCACTGGTACTATTATCATGCATCGTATCGTATGTTGATCAACTTCAATGGCTCGTCTTGGAAGATTTGCCTTTTTGCGCGTTTATAAGAATCCTACTTATTCTCTCACAAGGATAAACACTGATGCGCGTTGGCATCGCTTTTATTGGTTTTACTTCTTTGGTGAATATATATGGTTCTACTTAAAGATCTTGGTGATTTGCTTAAGAATTGGATATACAAGGATGTCTTTACGAATTGGATATTAAATTATAGCATATGATAGACAAGGATGTCTTTCCTTTAGAAAAAGAAATGGAGATCATATTACAAGAATTTCCCATAGATAACCCGCAATTCTTGATTGAGGTTTAGATGTTAATGTTGAATCAAACACTTCATTGCATGTTAGTTAATCTCAACTCTTCTCTTTGACTTTGTAATCATGCTCACCAATCAAAAGCCTTTAAGACTAGTAAGAGATGTGGTGGTTGGGGTTGTGATATACACACCTCGCGTTGTCATCTCGCGAAACTGTTTATATATGCTCGCATGACTTCCAGTCGCTGTGCAGTCTCTACTGTTCGTAACGTCAGTAGTACACTTGCTTGCATTTGTTTCAACATTACTAGCAAATTTCAGAATTTGGGGCTTTCTTCAATTACAACTTAAATTGGGACATTCAACCTTACAAGGATACGAATTTTCTTGTCGATTCTAGGACTTTTCTGTAATTGATTGCTATAAGGAAGTTTACAGTGTGTTTTATTTCCCAAGCGGAAGTTGACAAAAAGCATTTCAAAAATTGTTTTCATCATTGTTGCTTGTGTATTTGCAGTAGTAAATGGCAATTAGAAATGGCACAAAAGGTTGGAAATATATTTGGTGTATTGGCACATGAAGCCAAGCTTGACGGGAGTAATTACTCCTTAATGAAGTTTATGATAATAAAAATTTTGCTTGTGGCCAAGGGCCCATGGGGTTTTCATGAGCGAGGATGATACCCATCTTGCAAACACTACGCTTGGCACACCTGAAAGAGATGATGGGCGAGGTGGTGAGTAGGCATAAGCCCAACTTGCAACAGCTCCTACGCCCTCATAGGTGCAAAGAAGATGGGCTACAAGAGATGTGCAAGTCATGTCCTTAATTCCTTTGTCGGTCAAGAGGTCAATTATACCTCATATCCGGTCTTGCAAGAAGTCAAACCATGCTTTAGATACTTTGGAGGCCATGTACGAGGCCATGGTTATGCATTCAAAAAGTTAGCTTGGTGGTATACATATGAATGAGGGGGAGATCAAGTTGGATCACTTGATGAAGATCAAGGATCTTCATGAGCAGTAAACATTGATGAAGTGATTTCGGACAGCCAGCTGGTGTCTACGACATTTAACTCTTTGCTTGAGTGTTGCCACACGTCGCTTAACTAGACTGAGGGGAAATCCTAGCCCACTCAAGTTCAAGGATTGGTGGGGATTTTGTAACAAGAAGAGCACATAAGGAAGACCATGTCTATGGGTATGTGTTGCCATCATGACGCATTTTTGGCACATAACAAAGGCAAAGGCAAAACATGTGGCTATCAACCAAGGTTTGATCCCGCACACTCATCAAAAAAGGAGAAGGATGATGTAGGCAAGCCCAAGAAAAAGGGCAAGTGTCATTACTGCAAGGAGCCAAGGCATTATATTGATGAATGTAGAAAGAGGATAGCCAACGAGAAGAGAAATAATGTACTTCTCCTATAGGTAAAGATGGTGCATCAACAATCTATGTGGAGGGTGAGTGGGCTTTTCTTATATGCAGTTAACGGTGCTTCTCAAGAGCATATGTCTCTAGTGTGGATGAGAAATTGGTTGTATGGTATTTTGATAGAGGGGCCTTGAGACACCACCTCCAGGAAGGATTTGGTCTCTAAGCTAGGGGTTTCTTGAGAAGGTAAGAAGGTCTCGTGCAAATAAGCATTCTTATCCTATGAAAAGAATTGGTGAGATTGTACTCACAATAGGTGATGGTATAGATTTATGCTTGTCAAATGTACTTTATGTGCCTAGGATTAAGAAGAATTTATTGTGTTAGTGTCCTCTTTTGTTCAAAGAGGGTTTGATGTTAATATCAAGGATGATAGATGCATAGTGAAAGACCAAGAGAAGGATATATGATAGTCACTTCTAAGACATGGGACCATGGACTCTATTAAATGTCTCGTGTCTTAGAAGTGACTATGCGATAATCACTTCTAAGACACGAGAGCATGGACTCTATCATCTTGATAGTTTTGAAAAGAGAGCATATGATGCTTGTTCGGTTACTACATCTACTGCTACCATGCAAGAGGCAAAGTTGTGGCATGCCAGCTTTGGGCATGTGAATTAGGGCAGTTTGATGCTCTTACAGAAGTAACAAATGGTGCATGACGTGCCACAAGTTGAATTACCTCCCAGACATGTATGTGAGGGCTGCATTCTTAATAAAATGCATTGTAATGGTTTCCCAAAGGATGGTGCGGTGAGAGTTGATAAAAAATTATAGCTCATACACACAGTGATGTATGTCATCCTAGGAGGACACCGGCACTTGGAAAGCATATGTACTTTGTAACATTCATAGATGATTTTCTTAGGTATACCATTTAAAAGCAAAATCAGAGGTTTTTATGTGTTTTCAGCATTATGTTGCAAGGGCTGAAAAATGAAACAGGCTGCAAAGTGCAAACCCTTTGTACAAATTGAGGGGGTGGGTTTATATCTCTAAATCTTTTAAAGAATATTTGGCGAAAAAAGGCATTAAGCACTAGCATACCATGCCATTCACACCACAACATAATGGTGTTGTAGAAAGGAAGAATAGGTCCTTGAAGAAGATGGCCAAATGTATGGTCAAGGGCAAGGGTTAACCTCATAAATTCTAGATGAAGGTAATCATGTATGCTATATGTTTTGAACACATGCCCTACAAAAGAATTAAAAGGCAATCATGTGTGCTACGCATGTTTTGAGCTAATGCCCTACAAAACCATCACTCCATATGAGGCCTCGTATGATAAAAAGCCTAAAGTTGATAACTCAGGGTTTTTGGTTGTCTTGCGTATGCCCATGTGCCTCAACAGAGGCTTGATGAAAAGGCAATGCAATGCATTTTTGTGGGGCACAACAATGGTAGCAAAGGCTATTGGCTCTATAATCCACTCAGCAAGAGGTTTTTTGAGAGTAGAGATGTGGCGTTTGTTGAAAATGTAAATCAGCCTATGGCTGAGTTTGGTAAACAATTGTATGGGGGTCACAGCAAGACATGTTTGAAGGGCTACTTCCACTTGTAATTGATGGCACATGTGTTACACCCAAATTGTATGGGGGTCACAACAAGACATGTTTGAGGGCTACTTCCACTTGTAATTGTGGTACATGTCTTACACAAATAGACATCATGTGGATGTTGTAGTTCAATAAAATGGACTTCATGTTATGCATGATGATGTAGAAGAGGTTGTGAGAGAAGAGCAGACAACTCCACAAAAGAACTCTCAGGCTCTCAGCCCCTCTCAGTAGTAGCAGAACATGGGCAGGTTCTAGGAATTAACCACATCATGTGGATGTTGTTTGGTCGTGTAGCTTGTGTGATGTTGATGGGCCAGGTTTATTTGAAAAAGCTCAAGAACATGAGTGTTGGATGGAAGTTATGCAGGATGAGATAAATGGCATACATAAAAAAGGCACTCGGATTTGGTGGATTTGCCTCCTGGTGGTGGCAAGAAGGCAATTGGGACGAAGTGGTTGTACAAAGTGATGAGAAAGCTGATCGTACTGTTGACAGGTACAATGCAAGGCTTGTGGCCAAAGGATATGCACAACAAAAGGACATAGACTATGATGAAAATTTTGCACCTACATTGGCTACCCATCATGGTTGGAAAGTACATCAATTGGATCTTAAGACGACCTTCCTTAATGGGGATTTGTAGGAAGAAGTGTATCTATCTTAGCCCATTGGTGGATTTAAGGCATTATATGGCTTTAAACAAGATCCCCAAGCTTGGTATGAGAAGATACATGCTTATTTGACCAGCTAAGGCTGAAAGTACCCTCTATGTCAAGGTGGAGAAGGAGGATTTGATTGTGGTCATCCTCTTTGTGGATGCCATGATAACTCATTGGGACAAATGAGAATAAAAGTGTAGCATTCAAGGATGATTTGAAGGCCTCGTTTGAGATGTTAGATATTAGCCTATTGCACTTTTATTTGGGCATAAATTTATGTAGACAGATGAGGACATTGTGCTACTTCACTCCAAGGACATAAAGGTGCTATTGGAAAGGTTTAAATTTCAAGATTGCAAGTCTATTTCTACTCTGGTAGAATCGAGACTTAGACTAAGCGTGTATGATGCAGGAGGGCATTTTGATAGCACATATTTAAGCTAAGCTATGGGTTGCCTCATATATAATATGAGGTGATTATCAACATACAGTATGGGGTGTCTTAGTTGAGTAAGTTTATGCACATCCGAAAGTCAAAGCATTGGCAAGATGTGAAATGAGTGTTTTGGTGCTTACAAGGCACACCCATGATCTTGGATTGTTTTATCTCGTTGGGGGGGTGATTGTCATTTTCTTACTTACAATGATTCAGATTGGGTTGGTGATTATGACACTAGAGTGTCAACAAGTGGCAATTGCTCATGTACATTCTATATTATGGTTGAGAAAAAGCCAACCAATTGTGGCCACATCATCTTGTGAAGCTGAGTACAGGGCAGCTTTCACTACTACAAATTGAGTGTGTATGGTTAAGGAGATAGATGGCACCTCTTTGTTGGTTTTAGTCAACAAAGCAGATACCCACTTCCACTCTCATCAGTGACAGTTACAGTGCTATTCGTATGGGAAATAATCAATTTTTCCATGCTTGCACCAATCATATAGAGACTTATTATCATTATGTCAAAGAGAGGTTACATGTAAGGAGATCAGCTTGATCTATTGTCCTACACATGACAACATTGCAGATCTATTTACAAAGGCATTTTGTTGACATAAGTTTGAAGCTTTCCGTAAAGCTTTATGCTCACTCTCATTTGGAGAGCGATCTGCTACCCTATACATGTTCATACTATCACTACGGGAAGGATTTGTAGGATTATATATATTTGGTAGTGACCGTGTGAATGAGGGCTACCAGGGGCACTTTTTCCCTCTACACATGATAGAGGTTTTTTCCCCTAGACATTTTATGTGTACAGACACCTATACTTTTATATTTTGGTTTTATACTTAGGGTACTTGTGGTTGTACACATATTATCACTTCATTCTAGTATACCCATACTTTCGAGCTCTCTATTTCTCTCTACTATGTGTTCTTGTTGTTATTTTTTTTTTGTGTATTTCTGCTGAACATTAGGGTTTCATAGAACCAAAAACTATTAGATATCTCAATACTCTCGTCATAAATAACCTTTGAAAGTTTTCTTATCAAGACTGTGTCCAAATCAAAATACCCATGATATAACTCTCCTTTTGTACCTATTCTCTACCAAATGCACTGTGGAATTGGCTATACACCATGTTATTTCTTTAAAGGGATTTTTGCACCTCGAACTACACCTTTAAGTTCTAATTCTTGAGGGAATCTTGGGTTGACACCCATACCAAATATAACATGTTTAGTATTATCATAGGTAATCCTGACCAATTAAATGATCTCTCGGTGTTGAACATATGCAATGTTCCATCAGAATTGATTTATCCTCTTTGCTACTTGATAGACTGTGAGAACAATTATCATGAATAGGAACCTATCTCCATCAATCTTTAATTGCATGAAGTATCAAGAAAATTTAAGTCCCAACTCAGCCTACTATGTCAAGGCAATCAAGATGAAAGCAAAATCCGGTAACATCAACCCTCTAGTGGAACCAGGTCAATCTAGAATACCCCACCAATTAATATCCTACTACATAGCCGTGGCTATCACCAATAATAAAAATTAATAACCTGGATATTTTCCACGTCAGAGACCTGGCCCATAAACCATACATCTGCCACAGCAAAGGTGTACCTAATGGACTGGACATCTGTCACATCAGAGGATTGGTTTCTCTTTAGCAATCCTGAGTTTTGGATAACTATCCCATCAAAAGCTAAAAGATCTACCTTGATGGAACCCTGTAAACTTGCACATGTGATACATCCTAGCATCCTATACCACCAGAATATACCTCATATGCATCTTACAAATCCATCACTCCTTAGCTTCTTAAGACTTCCAAAATATTACCAAAAATTGCTAGCAATCTCTTTCAACATACAAAGTGAATCTCCTTGGGAGAATAAATCTATCCGAGAAACCTATTGATTTCAATATTAGTAAATTTTGCTTTGAATCTGAATCTCTACAAAAATATATGTGCACACATTAAGATCCCTCGGTCCAGAAATCCACCAAATATGAATATAGGTGCATCCAAAAACCCTACATTAAGCAGATCCTCGCATCTTATACCACTAGGATACTCTTCATACAAGATCCCTTTTAGACACCAATCCCATCTAGACGACACAACCATACTCCCACCTAAAGGATGCTAACTTTCAGGTTATCTCACCACATAAATCTTGCATCAATCTCCCCTATATGATATTCTCTCTTACTTCCTCACATAATTGTGGGGCTATTAAAAGTGTAGAACATTTGTCTATAAATAAGATCAGAGCACTCATCCCCCCACGAGAAAATCAAGTTCTATCCAAGAACCCCATCTTACATAGAATAGCTGATAGCATCTCTCATCTCAAAATATGAGATGAAACAAAAAGGTGCATCCAAAATGCACCTTATGGAAATCTGCTACTATTACAACATGCAAGAACTCCACCCAACATTTGCTATGATCCTAGGCTAGAGTACATACCCAAGCCAAGATATATGGAAAATCAAGTATACGTCATACCATCAATGCTTTGTATATCACACATCTACATACCATGTCCTCATTGGGTAACATCTATGGTACTAAAGCCTACTTCCGATGATCCAACTTCGCTAACTCATATAGCTGGGTTTACACTATGGACTAACCATTATATATTATATTAGGAGAGTACTTTCCCTTACAATATGTACTCTTGTCTCTTTAGTTTATGGTAAGGAGAGAAGAAAATTCAACCATCCATATCTCTCTTATTTCTTGCTCTCTTGTGTGTGTGTGTGTGTGTGTGTGTGTGTGTGTGTGTGTGTGTGTAATGAACTCAAGCTCTTCCTCTCCCTCTCCCTCGCATTCTCTTATGGTATCAGAGCTCTAGTTTGTGTAAGAGCTAAGGAGGCAAGTGAGAGATAAGAACAAGGTAAGCAAGGAAGCGAAAATAGAGAAAATAGAGACTTGCAAGAAGATATCTTATTCAACCCAATTGACTCATTAAAAACCACAAGTTCAATATATTAAAAAATTGAATAAATAAAATGTAAAATATTTCACTCATGAAAACGACTCAAAACTGGGTGTAATCTTTCCCTCTCGTGTGTGGCCTCTCCCCACACATGAGTATTTATGTAATTTTCCATTCCAAAATAGGCCATAGCCTCCAAAATTACAAAAAGGTGCTTTTACTTGCACAACACTCTCTTATGCTCAAAATAGATTGTCCATATATTGAAGCTAGGGTTTAAGTATATGGCACTTTACAAAAGAATTAAAGTTCAAGTCTAAGCTTCATAAATCTAAGCTTTCAAAATAGGTTAAAATGTGTACAAGCTAGCATATATATATACAACGCTTGTTTTACAAAAATGTGTGCCAACAAATAATATTGTGCGCATCCTCTGTTAATCTTTGACATCGTGCTGTATTCAATTTTCATTTGAGTCTCTTGGTTATGTTTGTTTGTTAATATGTTCTTTTCCACGTATGGATCTTTCACTAGTTGAGCGATTACCCTGTCCTAGCGAAGCATGTGATTGTGTCTAGCCTTTTAGAGATTGGCAATGTTGAAATTATCCATCGCAATGTGGCTCGTCGGGTTTTGTCCCCGTTTATCTGGTCATAGATGCCTATGCACTCTCATACGTTGATCACTGTCTTGTTGAATTCCTTGCATCAAATTAGCTAGTCATTGGGGAATTATTGAGCACATTGAATTCAAAACCATTCATTTTTCAAATGGGTCGGGTTATTATTGCCATCAATTTTTACAATATATTCCCTGTGCCATGTGATTTGATGATTTTCGCCAGTTCTTCCCTTTACTAAGTGGCATGCATGTGCTCTTTAATCCGGATACTAAAAAGGAACTGGATGATTTGGAAACTCTTTGGAACGAGAAAGGGTATGATTCTTGATCGTCGTGGACCGCATGATCGACCATGCACACCGTTACGCCGCTCGTTGAGGAAAGACTTTGCCTCATTGCATTGGCTGATGATAATCCCCCTAGACGACGGCAACCAGTATAATTCGGATCCCGAAGATTCATGGCAGGAAAATTCCACTGAAGAAGAATGTGGAATTGAGCCCGAATGCCTGGATGGCCTTGTTACGAGCAAATAAATTATTAGTCTTTGGTCTCCTCTTCACGGGTTGCGAAGGTGGTGAAACTTTGTGAGCCAGTCCCATGGGGCTCCTACCCTTCCCCTCTTAAAGTATTTGAAGTTCGGTGGCAAGAAAAAGGAAGATCTAGATACCCATGTTGCTAATTTCAAAAATATCTGGCAATTGGCATGCTCATATGGTCCCAATCAGTTTCTTACCTTCGAGGCCCTTCGGGATGCTTTCCTTCATTAGTTTCGAAAATACAAAACCTCTTCTCAGGTGTTGGATAAGCTTTGTCTGGCTGGAACAGAAGTGGTTGCTTGTGGAGGATTATGCGGTCCATTTTCGTCCTCTTCGAAGTCGGGTGGATCTTGGGATCGGCCTACTGAAGCTTAAATGGGGGAATGGTTTGTTTGTGGATTACACAAGAAGCTGAAACCAGATGTCGCTTCGGTGGATCTTACGGTCAGGGGCTTTGATGCATTGGTTGGTGGAAGCCACCTAACGTGCTGAGAGCGCAATTTGACAAGTCACACTTCTAAGAAGGGAAAGCATAAGAACAACTCGGATTCCTTGGATGATCACCAAGAAGAAGAGGATACTTCAGATGCAGACTCAGATTCAGATTCAAATGCACATTCGAAGCCGAGAACCAGATGCAGCCGAGAACCAGATGCAGCCGAGCCAGAAGCTGGATAAGGAAGTCAATGAACGACTGTTGGCAATATTGGCAAAGATTACCAGAGGAAATGTGAGTGGGACTGGATCTGGATTTCATCTTGGAGGCTGGTGTACCAAGTGATCCAATGAAGGTCATACGAAGGAGGAGTGCAAGATGATCCCATATTGTGGAATCTGCATGATCAACACACATAGCACAGAAGCCTACTGGTACAATGGTCGTGTTTATTGTCCACCATGAGTCGTAGGACAAGGGAAACCTAGTGTTTCCATCCAGCAAATGGTGCCTATCAATTTGGCAAATGCTAATGCATTGCTTAGTGTTTTTATGGGCGTAGAAGATCTGGAGGAGTACTCAAAGAGACGGTTTTCATTGTTATTATTGTGTAAAGCCCTAGGTCATCGTAAGTCTGAATTTCCAATTTGGAAGAAGTGCCATTAAGGGGAGTTAAATAAAAATCAAGCGGAGGGGTCTCCTTCTCAAGCTCTAGCAATTGATATGGTTCACATTGAGCCTATTCTGGTGGGAAGACAGTCCGCCAATGGTTGTATTGGTGAGAGGACACGATCACATGAGTTAGTAATGCAAGAAAAGAATGCTTTGCCCAGGAAAAGGACAAACTGCGGATTGGGTGGACCAAAAGCATATCCGGGACCAAGTTGCCACGTTAGTGCAAGAAGCACAAGAGGTGGTTCGGAGACGATCAGCAGGTCCAATCCCAGATTCCAGTGGCAAGTCTGACTTTGCTCTCAGAGAAGCACAATAAGGAAAGTACGATTGTCATTCCTTCTTTTGGGAAGCCTCATGAAGGCTAAAGACAGAAGGAGGATCGCGAAGAATCCGACCTCTGAGAGGAACTAACAATGGATAAAGGAGGCCTTGATCAGATTACAATCTGGAATTGGAAGAAGAAGTCCATGTAAAAGTGGCATCCCTGATATGTTACAAGAATCCATGCACCTAGTTTGTGCTGAAGGATTGAACTGGCTAGAAGGAGTTGATGTGGATGAAGAGGAAGAAATCCTTAACTAGAATCCAAATTTAGTATCTGTTACATTCCCGTAACGCCGCTACGGGCATTACCACAAGAGGGGACGGCCTCTGGCTCACCACCCAGCCATAGAGGAAGAATGAGGATTGCCCCTCATCCCCCAGGCTATATAGTGTGTGGCCTGCCGTCCACACTAGCCTGGCCGCCCATGACTCCGCATGGGCGTCCTCTCCCATTGAACCTCGGACATGGCCATTCGGTCTGCCGTCGGTCACAGGCATTACAGCCTACGTGACATTACCCCCCCCTTAAGAAGAGTTTTCGTCCTCGAAAACAAACTGGGGAAACCTTTTGGAAATTGCACTACGGCATTCCCAGGTAGCTACCTCCTCATCCCTATCTATCCATTTAACAAGTACCTCCTGGTACACTTTATGTCGGGTTTGTCTGTCTCGATACCCAAGAATCCTTTCCGGTTCATGTGGTATCTTTGGTGGAGTGATCAATTCCACCAAAATCTCTGGAGAAACTGCGTTCTCTAACTCGTGAACTGATTTCTTCAGTTTACTGACATGGAAGACAGGATGAACTTGAGAACTCTCCAGTAACTCAAGTTTGTAGGCTACGTCCCCAATCTTCTTAAGGACCTTGAAAGGACCGCAATATCTAGGAGAAAGTTTATCACACTTTCCCGTTTTCATGGTTGCTGACTGCGCAGGAACCTTTAAAAATACAAAGTCACCTTCTGCAAAGGTCACTTGTCTGCGTCCTTTATCGGCAAATGTTTTAGCGCGATACTGTGCGCTTACGGACGCTCTCGCGTGCAGCTTTGAGCATATCATTCATTTATCAAGGAACTCCTTGACAAATTGAATCTTCTCCTTATCTAGGCCTACAGCCATCGGAGATCTCGGCTGGAATCCATACATTAACATGAATGGTGTAAATCCAGTCGCTGAGTGTTTGGAGCTGTTATAGGCAAACTCCAATAAGGGCAAGTACTCTTCCCAATTAGATTGCTTCTTACTGACATAAGAACGCAACATATCCTCGAGTATTTGGTTAACCCTTTCTGTTTGACCATCAGACTCCGGATGATCTACCGTACTCATACTCAGAGTAGTATCCAACTTTTTGAAGATTTCCCTCTAAAAATGACTGTTGAACTTTCTATCTCTATCTGACACTATATCTGCGGGCAGGCCATATAGCTTGTAGAGATGTTCAATAAAGAGTTTTGCCAACTCTGGCATTTTTACAGTTTTCTTCGTGGTAATAAACTTTACCAGTTTAGTTATCCACTACTACCCACACCGAGTCATTCCCTCGACTCGTCTTGGGTAAACCGGTAATGAAATCCATGGAAATGCTTTCCCATTTCCCTTGAGGAATCTCCAGGAGATGGAGTAGTCCTCCAACCTTAAGATGTTTATTGACCTGGCACTTACAGCATTTCAGCACATAAGTCTGGACGTTCTTAAACAAACTAGGCCAATAAAACTGTCTTTTTACTAGTGCATAGGTCTTCTGAATCCCAGGGTGACCCGCACTTGGACTGTCAAAACTATACCCCGAAGACTCGGCTAGCCTCTCCGGACAAACTCTCGCCTCGCTACCCGCCGCACCTACGGCCAGTCTCTCCGGACTAGCATTACGTGCTGGCAAAGAAGGTGGGCGCGGCTGTGACAAAGTGCGTACGCGTACAGCGCGCCAGTCCTCTGTAAAGACAGGATCATGCTCACACAAGCCATGATTTGGTATTTCAACCAAAACCTTAAGGCAAATTTCATGCCTTATTTTGCATCATGTCATTAGCACAGAAGCTAATGTACTAGAGAGCACTCTAGTAGCGCAAGTTCTCAGACTATGCTACTAGATATTTGTAGACTACGCTACCATGTTGCAGCACCAACTTGTTAAAACTTCTCCTTGGAAAGCTCTACGGCCATAGGAGAAATAAACTAGAGCCAATCTAATCATGCATCACAAGGATTAGTTCCTGAGAGATACTTTCTCTCTTAGAGTAACATCTTTGCACAAGCATATGCTCTAGAATCTTGTTGAGTTTCTAACTACCATCAATCTACGGATGGTTAAACTCCACTCTAACTCAGAGTAAATGTAAGTTTTGAAGATTTCCCTTCAAATATAACAATCAAACTTCTTATCTCTTATGCCATACTATATCTGCTGCTGCGGGCAGACCATATAGTATGTGGAGATGTTTGATAAAGATTTTGCACCACTACGGGTGTCTGGAATTACATCCATTCACTTACAACTCTTTCTTGCTATTACCAGACATATCCCTTCAAGTATTGTCTGGACTCACACAACTATTCGAGTTTATGTGATATTTGAGGATATCCCTCCTTTCCCTCAAGAAAGGTTTTTGTCCTCAAAAACTCTACTTTCAAGCGGACTACGCGCTAGTGTCATAGGTCCAAGAACAAATCTAGACCGTGTTTAATATCATATGTTATATTCTTGAGTCCTTCCAAGAAACTTTTAAACATCTTGCACCGAAGATGTGGTATAGTGTCTACGCACATATGGTGGTACTATTGATAAACTGTTTTGCAACAGATCAGTGGTTTCACACTTGTAACAAAGTGCTTCATTGTTGCATATTATTACCCTTCATAAGCGATTACACACTTATGAATCATCTGGGTGGGTTGTACCATTTATCAAAAAAAATTCCAAACTACTAATAACCACATTATCAATCCACAGATAATGACTGAGCTTGCTGCGAAGCCATAGGTTGCTAGATAATTGATGGTAATTACACAAGCCAAAGTCTCATTACATCATACATTCAATATAAATGCAAACATCACAGTACTTCGTGATGATGAACTTAGGAATTTCATCCTATCCCTGTTTGGTGTTGGTATGAAGTATAACTATGAGAACATTATTTGCTACCTCCTCATCATAGCGGCAAAGCTACCTACCCATCACAGGTGGCAATCTCTACCAAGCTATAACCAATGACTAGCAAATAAACGAGTACTCTTGTAAGAACTTCATAACCATATCTCACACCCAACTCATAATCACTACGGATTAAATGCCAGGGCTTGCAAAATTGAATGTTATCTGATAGTAGGTAGAGGGGATCATCAAACTACGGATGACCTCAACAACTCACTAGGACTAGTGATGTGTAACTTTTAAGTTACTCCACTCTCTTGCTCATTCCATACCATCGAACAAATCGGTCCCTCGATTTGAGCAACGTCAACATATTTATGAGTACCTCGATACTCATGGATTGTGGTTCGGTAATTTAAAATGTTGATCTAGAGTGTCTTTCACTCGAGCATCTTAATTTTATTAGCAGTTATGTATTAGTAGTGAGTAACTACGTACCCACTATCATCACACTAGTAGCTCCATACTAGTCTGTGAGTAACTCCGTACCCAATGGCGTACCTCCCCCGAGTGGGAGTACCATATACAGCCATCTATAACAAGATGCTTAAGTCACTGTTGCTAAGAAGTGACTACACAAATTGACCCCTCCATTGCACATTGCAGTACAATTTCTGGTATTACAACACGAATTTTTGGACGTCCTTATCATAGAGGTCAACTTAAAAACTAGTGCATAGGTCTTGTGGAGTCTCGGCTGACCTAACCACACCACTGGTGACTTCCTACAAAAAATGTGGCGCCGAAGTCACCACCTATGTACTTTAACTCCGTAAAGTACATGGTCTTCATCTATCATCTATGGAAAGTTGTAAAACATTCCTGCAAGATGGATTTTTTTCACCCTAAAATTATTGTGCACCATTTTAGTGTGAAGAGCTTTTTTCCTGGGTACCATGGTTCACCCCAAGCTCATCTGTTGCTAAATTCTCCGATTTAACAAAAGATATGTCTGCCTCCGAACACTCCGGTTCAGTTCCAGACTTTGAGTTTACTTCTTAACACTCCGGTTAAGTCAAAACTCACCAGATACAGTAGGATTTACCACTAAGCTCTCCGGCTTAGCCTTCTATCCTAACTCAGCCCGAGTTTATGTACACTACATATGTCGGATCCGATTAACAACAACCAGGCTCATCTGGAGTGAGATACTACTCACTATTGCCATGTAAAACCTTATTAAATCCTAGAAATGCTCCACTCATTTCCCAGGGGTCATACGACTCATAGGGTTTACACGCACATGAACTTTGTAAGCAAAATAGCCTGTCATGCAATATTACAATTGCTTATGTAGGAAAGTAATATATTTCCCAAATTCATATGGTAGCAACTAAAATGTGTTCACAATCGCACACTTATGTTGAACATAGGCAAGACTATGCTTGCAAAAGCTATAGGGCGTCCCCCATGCATGAAACTGTCCATTAAACTAGTTTTACTGCTAACCTCTAGATTTAGATCACTCCGGAACTAAATCACTCTGTTAGCACTAGTTCACCATCATGGTCTTGCTACTTAGAGCTTCTCCGAACTCTGTAAAACTGGGTTTTATCCCAACTTATGGCTATATTTGGTAATTTTCAAAGTTCAAATTTTATCTTGCACACTTTATCACTACAGACAAGTGTACATACAGACCTGCCAAAGAGTCAAGTTACATGCACAAGCCTTGGCGTCCCATTCCACCAAGACTACAATCGATTCCGTGAGAATTTGATGTCCCATACCATCAAATTACCATTAAACCAATTGATGTGACATATAAAAAGGCTCTTTCCCCCCTCGAAAGATCACCACAAACTCTCGAGCAGTGGGATGTCGACGCATGGCAATAAAAAGAAGAGAAAACCATGCTAGTAAGTTTAAGAACAGTTCTCTTCGATCAAATTGTATAAGGGCATTGAGCATTACATCTCAAGACTATACCCCTTCAGATTTGTTTGTCACTACAAAACAAACACAAATTTGTCCGAACAAAACTTTAACTCTAGCAAGACGACGCTCGCAAAAGTGGAAATTGAAATCTGGCGAGGCTACGCTCCCAGAGTCTAACACTAGTCATGTCTAGAGAGTACTTTACTAATGGGGTCATGTGATCAAGGCTACTAGCAGGTAATCGACAAACGCGACCTCAATCCCAGCTATCTTAAATGCCATTGACCAATTTTAGAAGTCATGACCATGGCAAGACTGCACTTGCAAAAGTGTCTCTACGGACTACATTTGTTCGTCACAATGGACCACATCCAAGTAGACATTTTTCATTGGGTCTAAGCACATTGGAGTCACGAACTTCTTCTTGTGGACTTTCAACAAGAACAATGTGTCTGATCTGCTCTCATATTACTTTGTGGTAAACCACATGGTTAAACCACTAACAGAGAGAATTTATATCATGTATTTATGTATTGTCAACGAATACTTCTCGAACTACGCGAGAACATTACCATCGATTTCCCTCTTGCCACCTTAAAAAAAATTCTAGTGCACTACGGCACAATGTGGGTATGAGTGCACTTACGACGTGACACCAACATGTGCACGCCATGACATGACGTGTGTGCAAGACTATCAATGGTTCAGCAGACATGGGCACGCTACGGCACCCTTAGACGTACGTGCACCGCACGAGCAAGTGCGTTACGCCACAAATGGCCAGGCTACGGCACGACTGGGTTGGACTCTACCAATGCGTCCACAACTGGTACCAAACATTGGAGGATGCAGTTATTGCGCATATTCTCGCGGGCTACGGTCATAGACGTGTTCACTAGGCACAACGGCCATAGAACGGCTTTGTCTCGAAGGACTCGGCACTACGGCCGTGGGATTTGTCTCTCTCTTAGCACGCGGCGCTACGGCCGTGTGCGGTGGGTCTCTCTCGTTGAAAACAGGCACTACGGCCACACGGCACGACGACCGTGTGGGTTGGTTTCGTGGGGTGTGCCGTTGTTTTGGGTGTTATTTTTATTTTTTAAAAAATGAAAAAAATAAAATAAATAATAAAAAAAATAACGACCCGGGCCGGCCCTCGCCGCTTCGGGCGTGGCCGCCCGCCCGTGGGGAGTGTTCACAACAGGCCCTATTCTGGCCGGTCGTCCGTGCCAGCTCGCTGGGCATGCCCATATGTGGTATCAAGGGTTGGCCGCCTATATTTTCATTATTCATAAAAAATGAATAATTAAAAATATATTAAAAAAATAAATGGTTTTTTTTAAAACCCTTTTTTTTCATCTTTTTTTTTTAATTTTCCTGGCCGTTGCAGCGCTTGGCCACTGCTTGGCCTGAAGAATGCTCCGGCAACATTTCAAAGAACGGTTCAAGAAGTTTTCTATGATTACTTGATTAGATTTATGAAAGTATTCTTGGATGATTTTAGTGTCTTTAATAAAATGGTGGAGCATCTCCTGCTTTTGACACTTTGTCTCAAAAGGTGCCGGACCACCCGTCAATCCGGCTAAATGTGCATTTGCAGTCAACCAGTGGAATCCTATTAAGGCATGTAGTGTCAGCGCGATCGGAATTACAGTATATTCCAAGAAGATGGAATTAATTATGGATTTATTGGCACCCCGCAATATCAAAGAATTATAAAGATTTTTGGGTTAGATTAAATGGCATAATGGATTCTTGCAGTATCTGGCGGATGTGGCTTATCTGATGTATCTTCTTACAAAGAAAGATGTTCTATATGTCTGGACGAAGGCCTGTCAACAATCTTTTTGGTATTACAATTGATGTTGGCAATCACACCGATTGTTCAACCACCAGATTGGTCCAAACCATTCCATGCCTTTGTTGATGCCTCTGATGTAGCCATTGGAAGTGTACTTATGCAAGAATCTGAGGATGGATGGTTTCGACCAGTTTATTATACCAATCGGATGTTGTCTAGAGCTAAAAATATTTACTCTACTACAAACTGAGAAGCACTTGGAATGATTTATTTAGTGAAGAAGTTCCGGCATTATCTTTTGGGCAATAAATTTACTTTTCATGTAGATCATTAAGATTTGGTATTTTTGGTCAATAAGCCCAATTTATCATGAAAATTAGCAAGGTGCATGCTGATATTACAAGAATTTAAAATTTACTTTTTTGTCATACACCGGGTAATCAACATGCAGATGCTCGTAGATTTTCTATCCCACATAAACACTGGAGAAGCTCCAGAAGGTGTATTAGATCAGTTAACCAGATGCGGATTTGTTTCGAATTACTGTAGCTCCAGATTGTATGACGAAATGCTTATGTTCTTAATAGAAGAAAATTTCCCAAATGGTATGACCAGAGATCTTCAAAAGCGTCTAGCTTTCCGAAGTAAAACCTTTTTGGTGATTGCGGGTCAATTGTATAAAATGTGCATTGATCAAATAATTCGCCGGTGCGTCCAAGTACATGAGCAACAAGCAGTATTGATGGAAGCACACCAAGGTAATAAGTTATCCTCATCATGCTAATAATAATAAGTTAGCCATGGTCATAGAGAAACCTCATCAGTGTACTCTTCTCGACAAAGTTAATACATGATTCCCTTGTGAGTTAAACTCAAAAAGGGGAAAGTTGCAACAGCAAGGCAACTATGTCTCATCAACAATAAGAAAACATGGTGATGATAGAACTGAGCAGTTATTTATGATGTAGCATATGTTGAGTTCCACAATAGGAGACACGTTAGGATTTGGAGATGTTTGGTATATGGATTCTTTCACCTCTAACCACATGACCAATCATGGTTGTGTGGTTTAGAGACATGCAAAAAATGGAAAAATGAGGTTATGTAGAAACAAGTGATGATACTATGCATCCCATGGCACATGTTGGTAAAGTGCCATTGTCTATACAAGAGGACAAAATTGAAGTTCTTGAAATATGTACTTCATACTCCAAATATTACAAAATGAAGTTCTTAGCATATGTACTTCAAATATTACAAAGAGCCACATTTTTGTTGGACACATGGTTGAGTAGGGTTTGTAGGTGAGGTTCAATCCACGAGGGTATTTTGTGGAAGACTTAAAGAATCAATGCCTCTTTGTTGCAAAGGGTTAAAAAAATGGTAGGATATTTACTTTAGATGTTAACATGCCTGAGGTGAAGGTATCCATGTTTGCGCATGGGACAAATATCATTGATATTGACATATGGCACAAGTGAATTGGCCATGTTAATATACAACACTAAAGTCTATGCAGACCCAACATATTATTATAGGTTTGCCAAAGTTTAAGGTTGATGATATGCATAAAGAATTTGAAGCATATTACCTTGGTAAGCAGGACAAACATGTTTTTCCACATGAAAAGCACTTCAGTGTAAGGCCATTAGGGATGTTATACATTCAGACATATATGGATTTGAAGCATGTTACCTTGGTAAGCAGGCCAAACATGTTTTTCCACATGAAGAATTTGAAGCATGATGATATGCATAAAGAATTTGAAGCATGTTACCTTAGTAAGCAGGCCAAATATGTTTTTCCACATGAAAAGCACGTCAGTGTAAGACCATTAGGGATGTTATACATTCAGACATATATGGACCGACCACCTATAAAACAATTTTAGGTTATAGGTATTATGTTACATTCATTGATGATCACACTAGGAAAGTGTGGGTTTATGAAGGAGGAAAGTGAGGTGTTTCCTCACTTTCAGAGATTTAAAGCCTTGCAAACAATTGTAGGGTTGTATGTATTATGTTACATTCATTAATGCTCGCACTACGAAAGCATGGGTTTATTTTATGAAGGAGAAAAGTGAGGTGTTTCCTCACTTTCAGAGATTTAAAGCCTTGGTTAAGAAGAAAAAAGGCATGCAAATAAAATGCCTGAGATTAGATGGTGGGGAGAGTCTTTCTCCAACGAGTTCAATGATTTCTTGAGAAGGCTGGGAATCAAGAGATAGTTCACATGTGCATACACTTCATAATAGAAAGGTATTACAAAAAGAAAAAATAGGCACATTGTAGAAGTGTGACTTAATGTCTAAAAAGAATATGCCAGATTTTTGGGTGGAAGCAACAACAAACCGTTGTTTAAATTATGAGCAGGGACCCCACTACAGTTGTTCATGGTATGAATCTTAAAGATGTGTCTCACTTGAAAGTGTTTGGATGTATTGCATACGTGCATATACCCAATGAAGTGAGAACAAATTTAGATCCAAAGGCAGAGAAATGCATCTTCATTGGTTAAGATGAGCTGGTATATGGAGTGGTGAAGGAAATACAAGATGACCATGTAAGAAGTAATGATGATGTCCCACATGTAAAGTAGCAATCATAGGTGTTTAGTGGACTTGGAGAGTCTTGTAGTAACAGTGGATCCAATGTTGGCAAGCAGGTTGAAGATAGATGTAGGTACACATGTATCATGCAAAGGGAAGGAAAAGGTAGATAAAACTTTTGTGCCTGATCTATCAACAAGTCACTCATATGTGGATGATGACTCTAGTGGCTCTGAGTAGAGTCTTGATAAGAAGCGTGGTATTCCATCAATGGTGGTAAATCCTGGTGGTGCAAGGAGCCCACTTGTTTTGACTAGACAATTAGAAATAAAAAATGGAAAGATGCCATGAATAAGGAGATGGCAGCATTGGATACAAATGCAACATGGGAGTTAGTTCCTTTGCCTAAGGAAAATAAGGCAATTAGATGATGTAGCCACCTGATTATGAGAGTGATTGTTATATGTACATTATGTGTGCTATGTTATATACACATTATGTGTGCATATACTAGGAGGCTAACCCACATTAGGCTTGTGAGCATGGGAGCATAGGAACAAGCTCTAGTGGAGCATGGGTTAGGACTAACCTTAAGGGTTAAGGTTAGGGTCAAGCATCCAAGGGTCACACATGAGAAATGGAAAGTCAAGAGTCACTTGAGGGCCCTCCTATATAATAGGGGCATGGGGCACACTCAAGGGAGCTTGCGGGGCTTGGAGGCTTGGAGGCTTATGCTATGGTCTCTTGTGTAGAGGTCCATATCTACTCACCTACCATTTCACACTATAGCTATATGCTATTGGATTGTGTTATACCTCTTGATGGTATGGGACATTAAGGTAGAGGTATGATGTATTTCATTTATGATTCATGTGTGCATCCCTTGGGCTCGGGGGTGGTTGGGTGGTTAATTTTATGCCTGATTTATGCATGTTTATGCATAACAATTATCTAGAGAGATCTTAGGGTTTTAACAGTGGTATCAGAGCAATCTCTATTTAATTGTTGATTTTTTAAGTAAATTTTAATATTTACTAATAAAAATACTATGTTGTTGATTTGTGTTGATGAATTGCACATGGATCATCGATATGGTGATTGGAATGTGTGTAACTACAATTCAATGGACGAATCGACGTTGCGGGGGAATACCGTGAGTTAATGCTATTTTTTCCTATTTTTTATGGTTAAAATCAAGCATTAATGGAATTTTTTTTCAAAAATACCATAAAGTTTATGGTGGATATTTTTGAGAGAATGGATTCTCTGAATTTCTAGAATTTTTAGAAATTTTTTCTAAATTTTTAGGAATTTTTTGAGCTTTTTTTTTATTTAAAATGTATTTTTATACATTTTTTTCAGGTTTTTTCCGCGGGAATACGATCAAATTTCTGTCACTTTCTACTGAAATTTAGTAGGGGATAGCGTGTTGATGCATGAGATGCTCTCCCGTGTGCGTGGGACTCTCTCCACCTCTCAAATCTGATTTTTCCTTCTTTTTTTCGTGAGAAAATCTCTTTAAAATGATTTTTTTAAACATTAATCATAATTAATGATAATTATGATTTAAAAAAGTTTAATTAAAAACTTTAATCAAGGATTAATTTAATCTCTGATTAACAGAGAAGGGAGGAGGAAAGAGAATGGAAGGAAGAAGAGGGAGAGGAAAGAAGGGAGAAGAAGGAGAGGAGGGAATTTCTCTCCCTCCCTCTTAGAATTTTTGTGGGGGGGCTGCGCTGCAGAGCTGGGCGAAAGAAAACGCCCCCCCTAGAAAAAATCAAAAGCTTAAAGCTTTTTTTTTATTTTTTTTATTTTTTTTAAAATAAAGTTTTTTATATTAAAAAAGCTTTTTGATAATATTTCAAGAAAAAGCTTGAAAAATACTGAAAAATATGGGATTTGAGGGAAAAAATCTCTGAAATTTTTTTGAAAATTTCTTCTTGAAATTTTTTGGCTTTTCATCTTCCAGAAAACCTTTGGCTTTCCGTTTTCCCGAAACCTTTTGGCTTTCCAAATTCCGGAAAAACTTTTGACTTTCCGTATTCCGGAAACCTTTGACCTTTCACATTCCGATTTTTTTTTTGTCTTTTCATTTTCCCAAAACTTTTGGCTTTCCGTATTTCAGGAAAACCGTTGGAATTCTGAATTTTTTTGACCGTTCGTATTCTAAATGCGTTCGGGGTAATTTAAAAATTTCAAAAAATTCTTGAAAATTAGATAAAGGTTATTTTAAATTTTGGAAAAATGTGGGGTTGGTGTTTGGCATGTGGGGTGTCCATTCGGGCGCCCGTGTGACCATTCAAATTCCTTCAAAATATATTTTTTGATCCAAAAAATTAGAAAAATCCATTAAAATTATAAATTTTAATTGGATTTGAGAATTGTTGGGCGGAATTGGAAATTTCGTGAATGATGGGATTCTCAGGAAAAATTAGGAATATTCTAAAATTATTTTTAGAAATCCTAAAAATTGGTACTTTTAAAATATCAATGGTATTTTTGCAAATTAAATTACTAAATTTTTTTTGGAAAAATATAGGTTTGGAATGCCATAAGATAGGTTTGGTGGAATTCAAAATTATCATATTTTGAGGCCCTATAAAATTAGAAAAAATTAGGAAAAAATCATGATAATTCTTTTTCTTGAGAATTTAATATTTTCGAGGGTTATTTAATGTTGAAGTACGTTTTCTCGTGCTGACATTAGATAGATGCGAGTTATTCGCATATTATTAATACAATTATACCTCGTATTAATGGATATTTATGTTTGGATTAATTCTAAACGATGTATTCATGATTTTTTTAAGCCATTCTTTTTGGACATGTTCCTTAATTTCTTTTAATGGCTATAATTTGCGTTCAAAGTGTGTTTCACCTTTGACACTTTTCCATGATAATTTATTTTGCACTTATTTAAGTGTGGTTTGTGCCTAATTTCTTAAGCCTCCGTCATGGGTTAGTTGATCGGTTTGTTTTGGTGGATTTTTATTGGATGTTTTCCAAGTTTTATATGGACTCATCAGGTTCTACCTAGATCACTTATGTCTAGGGGTTTCTTATTGAGTGCTACACACGTGTTTCACTTGCTTACTTTGGAGTTTTATTTGAATAACACAACGTTCATATACTTCGGATTGATGAGTTGGCCACCAATTTTAATGCTTCTTTTGGCATGATTTATGTCCATTAGATGGTATGCATTGATTTTTATGATCAACTATGGTTTTTATGGATTTAAGGAGCTTCTATGCTTTTATCCATGGTTTTATAAGGATCTTTTGATCTTTTGGATAATATCATGTGCTTTGAAGATAGCATTTGCCTTCGTTTTTTGCACGTAATTTTGGAGTATATATTTTTTTACTCTTGTTCATATTCCAACTCGGATACCTAGTTGCTTATATATCTAGGTGAGTTATTTTTCTACCCTAACTTTATTGTGTTTTGGGTAGTTATCATTAGAAAGGCGCCAAGAATTCAATTTCTTTTCTAATGATGTACTCAGAAGGAGTTATTCCTTGATGTAGTCTCAGGTATATAGAGACAGGTTTTAGTATGTGAAAGTCTGGATAAGGCCATCTTATTCCTTTTATACAGGATTTTATTCATATTTTCCTAGACGGCGTACTAGGGAGTTTCAGGTATGTATGGGTGGTATCATGGTGGTATGGGACGCTAGTGATCCCTCACATATATTATCTTATGGGATAATTTGAGCTCAAGATTGTTGCTTTGCTTACATCACTTAGCATGTTGACCTCAACATTCAAAGACAATCTTATTTTCTACATTCACTAGAAGTTATAGTGTGGGCATTCTCTAGATAAACTTTTATCTATAGCCTGCATGTTTTGATGAGGGAAATCTCGTTGGCATTTTCACTTGTTAAAATCTCTTTCTTTAGAGTTCAAACAAGTTTATCTTGTTGTGTTCGGATAAGGAAATTTGGATTCTTCCTTTGTTGGCATTTTTTTCTCTAGTTCCGTACTTTAGGTGATTTACACAATCAACCTGATAGGTTTACGGATGGACATATGTAACTCATCGAGACGTTGATGATTCTCTATGTTGATATGGGTAACTCGAGATGTCGATTATTCCATATGTAGATGTGGATATGTTGGGGCGCCGATGAATCCCTGGTTTCTGTTGTTATAATGCCATGTTTTCTTACTTTATTCCGAATGGTTTACAACGAGGAAGTTACTTTGAATGTGAATTGCTCTGATCATCCGCAGTAGTCTGATGGGCAAACAGAGTGTATGAATCAGATTATAGTGTATATGCTTCGTGCATATGTCTCTAAAAAATCATCATATTGAAAAAAATATCTTCCAATGATGGAATTTTCCTATAACAGTTTTAAATATACGGCTATTGGTTTTAGTCTGTGTATACTTATGTATGGGTATCAACCCAGGGCACCTATTGATGTCGGTCTTAAGGACATCGAGCTTGATGCATCAAGGGATTTCTTGCCAGATATGCAGGAAATGCTGACCGAAGCTCGGGATTCTATCAGGAGTGCTCATGATAGGGCACGGTTTTATGCTGATAGGGGACGCTCATCTCGGTCTTTTGAACCAGGAGCGTTGGTTTATTTTAATGCTCCTAAAGATTCTTAGACTGTCAATGGAAAAATGCTCGAATTTATCTCCTACATATTGTGGTCCATTTCAAGTTATATATCGGATTGGTACGGTTGCGTATGAACTAAAACTACCTCCAATTGTTAGAGTTCATCCAGTCTTTCATATCAATAGGTTGAAAGGGAAACTGGGAGGTGAGGATAACAGAGTTACTCCTCAAGAACTCGTTGAAGTCGAAGATTTATCCTATGTTCCACATGAACTTGATATGGTACATGAATTCAGGGAAAGGAAACTTTATAGAGTTGACTTATCCTTGAGGTTAAAATTAGGTGGAAAGATAGGAAAATTGAGGATTCGACTTGGGAGTCGGTTGAGATTATTCAGCGCAGTTCTCCTTCTTTTCATTGCAAGAGTTGCAATGTTTTGATAGAGGGGAAGTATGTTATATGTACATTATGTGTGCTATGTTATATACACATTATGTGTGCATATACTAAGAGGCTAACTGACATTAGGCTTGTGAGCATGGGAGCATGGGAACAAGCTCTAGTGGAGCATGGGTTAGGACTAACCTTAAGGGTTAAGGTTAGGGTCAGGCATCCAAGGGTCACACATGAGAAATGGAAAGTCAAGAGTCACTTGAGGGCCCTCCTATATAATAGGGGGCATGGGGCACACTCAGGGGGGCTTGGAGGCTTGGAGGCTTATGCTATGGTCTCTTGTGTAGAGGTCCATATCTACTCACCTACCATTTCACACTATAGCTATATGCTATTGGATTGTGTTATACCTCTTGATGGTATGGGACATCAAGGTAGAGGTATGATGTATTTCATTTATGATTCATGTGTGCATCCCTTGGGCTCGGGGCTGGTTGGGTGGTTGAGTTTATACCTGATTTATGCATGTTTATGCATAACAATTATCTAGAGAGATCTTAGGGTTTTAACAGTGATGCACACCTAGATTTTGTGTGCAAGTTACGCAAAGCCTTGTATAGCTTAAAGTAGGCCACCCAGAGCATGGTCAAACAAGATCGGGGTGCATATTATTATCATTGGATTTCAGATATCCTAATGCAAATTTTTTCCTTTGTGTGAAAAAGATAAAAAAGAGGGAGCATGCTGTTAGTCATTTATGTGGATGGCTTGATTATCACTGGTGATAGTGATGCTAACATACATGATGTCAGGAATCTTCTGAAGCAGAAATTTAAGATGAAGGATTTGGATGAGTGTATAGGATTTCTTAGGCATCAATGTGGTGAGATCACCTCATGGAATTTTTTTGTTACAGGAGGTAGTACGGCTTAGAGAGGTTATAGTATGATAGGCTGTAAGCCTATTTCAGTGTCATTGGAGTAGAACACAAACTTTTTCGTAGATACAATTGAGATTTTGGAGGACCCCACTATGTATAGGCACATACTGGGTAGCTTGATTTATATGACCATTACTAGACTAGATTTGAGCTATGTTATTAGACTTATAAGTCAATTTATGCAAGCCGCTAGGAAGCCACACAGATTCTTAGGTACATAAAGTCCACACTTGATTATGGACTTTTTTATAAGGCTATCACAGAGATATAGCTACATTTGTACACATATGTTGATTGGACTAGTAGTGTCACAGACCAGTGACTATGTTTTCTTTTGGGAGTGTTGGAGCATTAAGAAACAACTGATAGTTTCCTTGTCGAGTATAGAGATAGAGTACAAGGGTGCTACTATAGCAACTTGTGAGGTAGCTTGGTCTCAAATGCTACTTGTTGGTGATATGGGTGAGCTTGTGGATAGGGCCATTATCATTTTTTGTGACAACATGAGTAACATACTATTTTCCATAATAACAACCCAATATATAATGCTAGAATGAAGCATATTGAGGTTATGAGGTAGAAGGTTCTAGCAAGTGATGTAGATCTCGTATATGTCAGCACCAGAGGATCAGGTGGCTGACATCTTCACGAAGACACTTGATACATAGAAGCTTCATAAGTTTAGGAGCTTAGTTGGAGTACAGTGTGTGGACTTAAGGTCGAGGGGAAGTGTTGAGATATTAAGCTCAACTAGTGATGTGGACATTTATGACCCACTTGGGTGATAGATATGCACTTATGTTATTGGCACAGTTGGTGAGATTATGGTGATATACTGCCAGTGTAGACGGCAGGTTGTGTGATAGTCATATTTGGATTAGTAGAGTATGACATAGTTATAGCGCTAGCTCATATAGTCACGTTGACACTATGTACCGACCATTATATGTTATAGTAGAAAAGTACTTTCCCTTATAGAATGTACTCTTATCTCTTTAAGCCCAAGGACCAACGATCCAATATCATCAAACACAAATGGTTGCCTAGATAAAAATGAAAAGCCTAGGGACCAACGATCCAATCTCATCAAACATAAATGGTTGCCTTTATAGATGAAAAGGATAGCCACAATGACCTACATCGCATGCAATATGGCTGCCACATGTAACAGGGTCAAAGGGAAAGCATATCAACCCATCTTTCCAACCCCGAAACTTAAATCGAATACATGTGATAGGAAACATCCATCATCCAAGGTCAAAATGAAAAAGGCTCATATAACATAGGAAATATGAATGATGTCTGTCATGTAGCATGTGATACGCTTTTACGACTTGACCAAGCAGAGTCCGAGCCTCGGAGCATGGCTGACATGAGCTAGTGGGGTTCAGGGGAGGGGGGGGAGAGACGCCTAGTGATTAGAGTGCTAGAACCGTCGTAGAGAGCCTCTTGCTCTCCTCTCTCCCATGGCTATGGTGAATGGTAATGGCATTACATTGGTATCAGAGCTTGGTTTCAACTCGTTGCATTCTCCCTCACTTCTCCACGCGCAAACATGCTTCGAAGAAAGATGAGCCTTATCTCATGTTTTTTTCAAATTTTTTGGGTTTTGTTTTCTCTCTCATTTTTCTGTACAGAATTAAGAACTATGTGGGAAGGGAGAAAATCGTTTTTTTTCTCTGAATGTGTTTGAGCAAGAGGGAAACCTTGAAGGATAAGGCTTTCAAGAGAAAGATAAAAAAGGATTTGGGTCACACTAAAACGATGACACGGCACGAGGCCACAGAGACCATAGTGTAGAGACAACTAAGGTGGTCCGCAATCACCCAGGGAGCACAAGAAGGCTCACACAACCCACTCGAGACCCAGCACACGACGAATGGCCGAGAACGCGTCAATGGCCAGTAGGAAGCCCACACATCTCATAATAAAGAGAAGAGAAGTGGTAGCAAGAGAAGTATTTTTAGCCCCGTGTGTGTGTGGATAAGCCACTAGAGCTGTAGCAAAATAATAAGCAGCATAGCATAATGGCCGAGAAGCCATGGAAAATCATATTAGCTACAATTAATACAGCCAAAAGAAGGAGCCAAGATGTGTGCGCGGGTAACACACTACAATGCAAGCATTTGATTGTTGGGTAAGTTTTCCATGCCCGATAAGATTAGGTTGCCGGTGACCATGAAGGCGCAATCTGCATTGGTAAAGACTTTGAATTACAATTTTCACTCTACTTCTTGTGTGTGCCCGCGCCTATGGAAATCCACGAGCATACAAGACCTCTTTGGATTTATCCAATAGAATTTGGGATCATTTGGTGTTTGACATAGCTTCGTGAGCGTCATTAATCAAGCGGGTACAATCACAATAAATCTCATGCGAGACGAGCCCAAGTCTTGTGGTAGCATCATTGAGTTTGTTGCCATTCGATTGAAGAATTGCCATTTCTCTTTGATGGGTGACAAATCTATTCCATAAGAAAACTTGAAGTTGCCAAGTTGGTATATAAATATATTTTTTTACAAAAGTTTTTGTAACTTTTTACAAGTTTGCACATGCCAACACTAGTTTCCGTACGTTAGTTAACGGATGCACTTTTGGTCTCTTTTATGCCTGGATATCGTGTCTCCAATGCAGTTCCTGTCTTGACTTGCTTGTTAAAATAGAGTTTGCACCAGCTAAAAGCCTACTTTACATTGGCTTAAAATTCACCATAGTGTGACCAAGACCACACTAGGCCCACTGTTCTTGTCATAGGTCAACAAGAAAGCACCTTTGTGTGTTGAAACTGCAATGCTGTGTTATGTAAAAACCAAAGAGTTGTTTTCTTGGTCCGTAGAGATGCAAGCCATCATGTGTGGTCCATAGAGACCCGTGCCCCTATGTGTGGATATCCTTCAACACACCAAAATAGTGATTGAGTTTGAGTGAAGGAAGAAAGGTAGACAACTTTCTTCTTACCTTGTATAACCCAAACTATTAATTAATTGTGTAAGTGGGAAGGATGTTTTTTTTCTTCAATTTACATCTGATATTTACAAAAATCTGACAAAGATGCACAACAATCTTCAGATCTGAGGTTCCTAGAGACCTGAGAGTTGGATTTGAGAAATATCGAACTTTAAAGATTTGTAATAGTCTTAAAATATGGGATTCGTTGTCATCCTAGGCTTGGAATCAACAAATTTTGTGTACGTAAAACCCAAGTATTAAGGCATTTATTGTTTGTTATTCACATGAGTATGTAGCTAATCCATTTTATGTGGAATAGGATATGTTCCATTTGTTTGAGAAATTGAGAGTATATAACATGTCATGTCATCTTTGGGAATATTAGTTGTGAATTTTCTCATTTTTGTCTTGTAACTTTGTAAAATTTACACAGCCCAAGATTTTTTAGATTAATTATACATGTATACTCCAGAGCGAGTATTGTAGAATTTTGAGATTAGATTTTTAATCTCTGAAATGGTGGACACGTGGTTAAAATTTGTGCCTTACACGTGGGTTTTGGGGATGTGGAATCATCCAACCAAAATAAACAAGGTTCATTTTTTATGTCACAAAATAGTTTCATAATCATTTGATTGTATGGGACATCAAATGCTCTACATAGGCTCTTGTGACCTTGGTGGTATGGGATGGGGCATTAAGGAAAACACGTAAAAGTTTACTTTCTTGGATTTTGTTTTCATGGTGCATAGTCACTATGTAGATTATGGCCTCATGATCTATGTTATTAATAGACTTTGCTAACCGTCATTGGTGGTTGCAGCCATAGTCTATTGTATTTAGAGGGGGTGCTGATTTGGAGTGATCAGAGGGGTATCTCGACATGGATATTGAGTTTACAGTTGAACAAGGTGGTTCAAAAATAAACACAAGGCTAGGAGCCGATCCAGAGAGATCAAAGATAAAACACGTGAAATTTGGTGTTAGTCTAGAATGATTACACTCAAATATTGATCTTAATGCTGGTACATAGTGCCCAACAGTTAACTTGATCGTTCTATTGTCAAGCATAGCTTATTGTACGTGCACACACTTTCCAACAATCATCGCCTTCCTCATCAGAAAGGAGTGTTGATCTAGAGCGATTAGCTGAGGTTTCTACAAGGAGAAGAAGAGTGAGTGCTTATTTGGAGCAATGAGGATGAGTCTCTTGGGTTATGTTTTGAGATAGAGTGCTTAGGAGTGGACCTTTCATGTCCAGTTGAGCTTGTGTGAAATGGGGGTGACAAGTTTATCGAAACAAAAGTGGTAGTTTATTCTAACCAATATTGGGTGTTGGCTTCCAGCGAGCTCCAATTTTATGGAAGTCACAAACCTTAGGTGCTTGTGATATTCTAGATAAAGCCCTAAACTTGTCAATTTGGTGTGGCCGAATTGCCAAGAGTGTTTAGTATATACTTGGGTAGGTGTGGAATTGTTTCCACACTATGCTTAGTCATGGTAAGAGCGATGAGGTGGATCCACAATATTTGGGCAAGTTCTTGAATGACTTTGCTATATTTATTCACATTGAGGCTACTATCATGGCCTAGCAAGACTCATATTTTGATGCTAAACCATAGAGTTCAGAGATTGACATAGTTGTTGACTAGATATCATTTGATCAACAATGATTTGATGTTGGAATGCCCCAAACTTTATGCCATAGTGCCAAAGGTTTAACGTTAATCTAATGAGCATTTTGTAGTAAGTGGCTTGAGTATCTTGTAAGAGATGGATCCTTTGGATATCCAACTTGGAAAGAGTATATCCATGAGTACGGAGTTATTCAACCAAATCGAACTTGTGCTAATTTGTGTTTTGGAAATATTTATGAAGTTTATATGAGGACCTAGTATTCCTTGTTTGTCCATCGGTTTACAATTGAGTAGTATATAGTGCATTGCCATTGTAACGAGAGGAGGCAACAATGAAATGTTATACTTCAGACTTTATATTGGTGCTAAATACAAATTGAATGAGTGATGTTCGTCATAGCAATCTCTAAGTATAGAGATTGAGTCTGTTTGTCTATCTATTGGGCATACCTAAACCACATATCATAGCATATGTATATATGAACTGTTTAAACAAGAAAAAAAATCTCAATTCTTGCTTTGTAGTAAACCATTATTCGTGGTTGAAAATAGTTTACGGATTGTTGCTTATAGTTGAGAATAATTTATGACTAGTTTGTCTATTGTTTGACTTAGTAAAGGTGTCTAGTGAACTTACACTTGTAGAGGTGTGTCAAGACAATGCTACTAACGTTTAGATGTCAGCATGGTAGCCCATAGACATGTCTATATAGACATAGCTAGCCATTGAGTCACATGGTTGTTGTGCCAGGCACCCAAAGTGGTTGGCAGAGGAGACATATGTGGATAGGCAAATCTTACTCATGGGCTTGGGGGTTATACGACTCTCATTGCTTACATGTTCCTCTTGATTTTTCAGTAGTACATTGACACTATAGATCACATAGATCATGTCTATGTGGAAATCATCTTCGTTGTAGGATGTGTACACTGTACTTGGAAAAATGCAAGAAATTTTTGAGAGGGGAAAGTGTAGCTACCCTAGACTTTGTGTAATGTCGATTGAATTTTACTGCATTATAGAACACCTTGTAATAGTTGCAAAAACTTGTTGCATTGAACTCTATGTGGTTTCTAACCACAAGAGAGAAATATCTTTGATGTCATAGAACGTGCAAAGAAATCCCTTTAATGTCAAAGAACCTTTTGAAGCTTTTGAGGATTTGAGTACTTCTTGGGTATACAAAGGCATGATATTATTTGATGCCTTAATAGTGGTTTGTATTTTATTGACATCTTATTGCAAGTGATAATTATGGTGGTTTAGTGTTTTGGAATTCAAATTATAGCGCTGCATGTTTCCTTGGTTGTAGTACTTAAGAAAAATACATGACGTGTGTCCTATTTTCCTTATTGTAGTACTTAGGAAAGTTACAAGCATAGATGATCGCATTATTTGCACACATACACTTGTTTATAGCTTTTTTGACTATTTTGCAAGATAAGGTTGACCAAGATAGCCAAATTTATTCCAATTTAAAAGATGTGAAAACATCTGATGTTTATAGATTTTTTGACTGTTTTGCAGGATAAGGTTGACCAAGATAGCAAATTTATTCCAATTAAAAAGATATGAAAACATCTGAGCTTGCTAGGCATCTCTACAAACCATATGGCGTGCCTGCAAATATAGTGTTGAATAGAGATAGAAAGTTCGATAATCCTTTTGAAGGGAAATCTTCAAAAAGTTGAAAATTACTCTGAGTATGAGTATGGACGAAGCTTAATGGTCACGATAGAGAGAGTCAACCAAGTGCTAGAGGATATGCATATGTTAGCAAACAAGCAACCCAATTGGAAGGAGTTCTTGCCATATTTGAAATATGCGTAGATCATTCATCGAGACTAGAGTTTCTAGAGAGCTCTCTAATGCATCCATTTTTTCATGATGACAATGCAAAAAAAAGTGGCCCATCAAGACAACGTAGTTCGTCCTAAGTTTTGGTTGAGTTCTTGGAGAGCCACAGTCACTTCCACATGAACTAGAGAAAATTCTTGGGTTTAGAGATCGGAACATGAGGTATACTGTGTATCGATATGCACTTGTTTAATGGAAGGAAAGGCTGAAGGAAGCCTCAACATGGAACCAGCTAAAATTTTACCAAATCTTGTCCTTGATTTGTTTTCGTAGACAAAAACTATTGTTAAGGGGTGGGGGGGGTAATTTCACGTAGCATGTAATACGCTTACGACTCAACCATTAGCAAAGTTTGTGCCTTCGTGTATGGCCGGCAGCAGGAGCTAGTGGAGTTCAAGGGTGAGATGCCTATAGAGCGGTCGGAGTGCCACACCTGTCATAGAGCGAGATGGTCTCAAGTGACTGCGCCAGTGTGTATGGGGAGGCCTACACATAACTAGGTGAGTGTGTGTGGACATACACACATTATCTCTAAGGTTGGGTGGTGAATCACGTGCAAACAATGGATTCCAATGGATCTTCCATGTGCATGACACTGCACGACTCATATCTACCATATGAGTCGTCAATACATCATATGAAACAGCCTCATAACAATCTCACAGTTTTAAATCTGCCAATCCTTTGTCAAAGATTGCTCAAACAATGGATTCTAATGGATCTTCCATGTGCATGACACTGCATCCTCCCACAAGTGATACCCAAATCAATGTGTCGTCCAACACCTCATCAATGCCGCATACACGACTATCTAGATCATGAGAAATGTATTAATCAATACTCCTATCCCTCCTTCAAGGTACCACAACATTGAAATCACCATCCTCGTGGACGATCCCACCAAGATGGTCTACATGCTTGTCCTCTTTGTTGAAAGTAGACTTGTCATCATCACTTGAATCATTATCCATGCCCTCACTCCCAATAAGAGATGCTTTCACTTGCTCCTCTTTGACCTCATGTTCACTTGAAGAGTCATGGCTTTCCACATGTTCATTTTCAACCACCATTGCATGCATAAAATCCTCTTTGCATACCTCATTGGTGTCACCATCTTCACTTGAAGCATCTTCATAATATTGATGGTGTTCCAAGAGAACTAATGGATTGAAGTGAACTCCCTGTGGAATGCCCACAAAGTGATGAAGCATGTATGTGTAAGAGTCCACATAATGCCAAGATCTCATCAAGAGCAATGCCATTATCATTCTCCATAATGCAATGAACCACTTCCTTGAAACCTTTGTCTAGATTTCATATAAAACCCTCAATTCTTTCCTTCTCTTTGATGCACGGTATAAAGAAAGAAATGTATACTCCTTTGCATAGTTAGAGAAGGAATCATCATGTAAGAGTGGCATGCACCTCTCTCTAAAGCTCCTTTGCTCTGGAGTAGCCACAAAGTTTGGCACAAATTCATAAGCTAACTTCGTCCAACTTCACTCAAAGTCATCACTTGCAACCACCAAATCTTGGCAACAATTCTTGCTTCCTTGTGCTTGCATCCTCAATTATTTGCCTTTGTATATACCATCATGTTGTCCAGCCCTATTGCATGTCAAGGAGGAGCTATGGCTGGGACAAGAGTGGCCTGGGCTGAAGTTGTTTACAATAAATTTAAGGAGCAGTTGAACAGGCTTGTCAAGAAGACAAAATCAATGATTATCTGAAGACACTATTCCAAGGAGCTGAAGGGGTAGCAACTGAAGAGAAAAGAGGATCAAAAGAGTAGACTTCAGAGGGGGTGTGCTACTCTTTCCACCACAGTGTGAGAAAACCTTGGAGTCCACTTCCCCTAACACACAAGGAAAGAAGAGAGTCTTCTCCTTTGGCGAGCAAAAAAATGTCACAAAAAGGAGCAAGACATCCGAAGCAGGGGACAAACAAAAGTGGCCCCATCCGCTCACAACAGGCAAGAAACGACCGAAAACATGTGGGATAGAGTAGCCAGGAAAATAAGTGCAGCTTGCAGGAGCTCTCCACTTTGTCTTCCCAAAAAATGTCGATATGGAATGGGTGTAAGGAGCCCTAAATGATTTGCAGAAATGCTTGAATGGAGGGCCAAGGAAAATAGCAAGACTACAATCAAGCCTCAAGGACAAAGATCTAGCTTATGCTCAATGTAATAGGACTTTGCAGAAGGTCTGAAAGCAAAAAAGACTCCTTGTACAAGGATGTGCAAGGAGTCTTTCTGCCATAGAGGAACTTAAAGGGATGTGGGAAGAATATCTGAAGAGATTACAAGCAACCATGGAAGCCCCACACCCACTTGCAAATAGATAATCCCACACCAAGAGCGAGACACAAATCCAAACAACGGAGTTGAGCCGTCGGACTTGGCCGCATCAGGAGAAGCTTCCGAAAGATCAATTGACGTCCTGACTGAAAGCCTACCTAGAACAGGAGAGGCCAGTAGGTGGCGGCAGTACAAGCAAGGAAGTAGAAGAATTAAGGAAAGAAAATGTTAGGTTGACACAAGAAATTGAAATGTGGAAAAGCAAGTTCACGGCACCAAAGGTTGAAGGCAAGAGAGTTGTTACACATCCAAATTCGAAAAGGAAAGGTAACGATTACTATGGAGCAATACACCTATTGATAGCATACCTCATGTGCTGCCACAACCAAGAAATTTGAAGAGAAGAGCAATCATGAAGCTACTTGAAAGATACAATTGGATGAAATGGAAGTAGTAATTAAAGAATACAAGGAAATGCAAACTAAGGATGGCAAGACCATCGAGTTTTTAAAAGGGAAATTGATAATCCGCACACTCTTTTTGCCTTCAAAAGTATGCACATGCTTTACAACTTAAATCATAGGCTTGGGTTGCATTCATGCCGCCAACATGAGGAATATCAGCTGAAAATCAAAATTTGTTAGTTGACCAAGGTAACCTCGTTGGAGAGGTGGATAGTACTTGACACTTATGTGGTCAAATCAAGTTCAATCAATCCCCTATACCTCTTTGTTTTGACTTAACTATGTAGAGAATGATCCCTAAATCAAGTGCAGCTTGGCTTGATAGAAAGCTTAGAGAAAGTACTCTTAAGCTATGCTATCACCCCAAACATAAAGCAAGTTGTTTTTAATTGAATCACCATTCCTCATGCACTTTGAACAATCCATACCCGAATCAATCAGGCATGCGCGATAGCTTGAAATGTAGCTCTTAGATAGCTCTATCAAGATATACAACACCTTTTTTTAAAAAAAACTTAAAAAAAAAACAACCCTTAGGTTGTATTGGGGTTTTGTCAAAATTGCTCGATCTATGCATCCCATCTCCCCATATAGCATGTAGGCAGGCATTTGCGCTCCATTAGACCATATGCGTTCGATAGAGAAGACATAACGAAACAACCTTCAGTTCAGGTCGATGAGCCTGGACAGTTTGCAATCTTGTAAGATGCTCTTCTCAGCTTTCTGCTCTATCAGAACGCAAACATGGTGGACTAGATGCTCAAATTGCTAACGATGCAAGACAAAAGGTATCCATAGATAGGGTTTCCAGAAATTTGGGGAAGAGACTTCCATAGCACTACTCTTGATCAAGAAAATAATGTGAAAATGTGCCACTCAAAACTCTTAACAAGCCAAGGTAAAATCTAATGCAAAATCCCAAGGCAAAAATTCACAAATCATGCCAAGATTTCAAACACAAATCAAAACCCTAATTTATGGCTAATGATGAAGCAAAACCCTAATTACAACCAAGATCAAAGCTAAGAGTTGTGATACCCATGCAAGAGAGGGGTAGAGGAGAGAGAAAGGTAGAGGAGAGAGAAAGGTTACAGTACAACACACACTCATAATGGAGTGATCAACCATAGCATAGCCACCAAGAGCTTGGAGCTGCAAGAAACATGAAAACTATAATTCTTGATTAGTATGAGTTAATTACGTCTTTACAATTCATTTATATACCTCATCCCCTTTTCACACTCACTTATTAGTGTCTATGCCTACACTTGGGCCTAGGCCCATGTTTATAAGCGAGTGGCCCCTATGTCTACAAGCCCTTGGCCCATTATTTACACATGTCCTTGTATATCGTCACCAACTCTTTGGTTGTAGCCATTGCATCTTAGGGCTCAAGGCTTCTTCCATTGAACATACTTCTCCCCATTCCATTGGGCCTAGATGTTGAGGAAGAGGTGTTTATCATCTGTATTAGGTTCACCATAATCTAGCTGATCTTTCACTTGAATAATAGACCTTTGAAAACAATCATTAAGTGTTTCAAAGGCTCCCACTTCTTCCATCCTTTGTACTTCTTGTAGCAATCATGGCTCTAAGGCGGATCAAAGTAAATGCGCCACTTCATGTTAGAAGATTAAGATAGGCTTATTACACAAGGCACACCGATCAGGCTAGAACAGTGTAATCATCTCTGCATCGATCCAAGAACTTCAAGATTTATAGGTCACACAACCGAGCTTTCAGGCCACCACGCCACATGATCATCTTAATTTTCACTCTTTTTCGCCCGTTTATAAATTAACCTCGGACACATACATGATTATTATTTGCCATCACATTCCAACACACTTTCTGAGTCGCCCGCTGTCACGAAGGTAACAATGTTGCGTTTGGTTTCTATGGTAGTTTCTTAGAGAAATTGCGCAGTGCTATATTGAGCTGCTTGGAGAGAGGCCGTTGGCTACTCCAGTGGGAGCCCCCCCCCCCCCCCCCCCCCCCCCCCCCCCCCCCCAAAAAAAAAAAAACACTCGCATTGTTGCACAGCTCTAATTTGGACGGCGCTTCAAGCTCGTCAAAATGCTATCATTTAGTGTAATTGTGAGAGGAGAGAGAATTGTGGGGAGAAGCTTGCTGCCCAAGTGTTTGAATCTACGCTTCTGTCCGCCTACGATTAGAGAGGAGAGAGGGTTGCTCCTAAGCGTGCAGCCACTTGAAGACGTCGTCGGCAGTATTGCTACCTAGATTTATTGCTCAGTCAGGTGTGTTGTTTTTTGGTTTTGGGCCCAAATTTAGGGTACCGTGACTTCAAATCTTTACTTGTTTAAGCCTGCCACATATAAAAATTTGTTAGGATACCAACAGCTTGGACCTAATTCAACCTATCCCAGCTTGTAAGGCCTGAACTAACTCAAAAAACATGTTATGGTTCACTTTATTTACATGATATACAGGCCAACATTGATGTACACACTTATACATCAACTCTTACACATCTAAACCTTGACTAGACCCTTTTTGAAATATCAACAAACTCTTGGAGTTAGTGTAATTTTTAACAGCTAGAGTTATGAAAATACACCTAAGATTTTTTTACCTGTAAGGATAGATTGAGTAGTTGTCCTTATTTTGATTGGTTGAGAAAAAATGTATTTATCAAGCAAGGAGTGGGCACTGCCATGCATTTAATTTTTTATTACTTACATGCCTACCAAGCCCAGTGCTCGAAAAAATCGGCATTCTAATTTTTAGTGTATTTTTACTGACCAAAATTAAGAAAAAAAGGCTAAGATTTTAAGTAGCCCTTATTTTGTGGAATGATTTTAACTATGAAACCAGTATATAGTAGAGATTTCGAAAACAAAAACCTGAGTTTTAAGAGTTGTCCATATTGTGATTGGTTGAAAAATATGTTTTTCCTAGCACTGGTCCTGCTCCTGTTACAATGCTAAAGCTTTGCACTCTTTTCATGAAGTACACTGCGCTGGTAACGGTCACTGGGCCGCCAAATTTCATGGGCATTCACGAATTATTGTCCCAAGGCCTGCACCAGCTGTCAAATTCTTCTTGCATGTTTTAATGGACTGCCTGGGGGTGCAATACTCAGTCCTCACTTGTACCAGTCAGCATTGTCTCCGTAAAAATCAGTTTTGATGATTCTAACTTGCGCTTCTACTTTCCTTGGAATCCCCATTTACTTGAGTGCATTTAGTATAGGTAGGACACCTTGAACTCAAATTGTGACCACTGACCATGAACAAGAGCGCTCTCATACTGCCACATATATCCTTTTCACTCTTCCACCCTTGCCATCATGGAACTACCAAACAAGTGTACAGTGTTCAAGCCTCTTAAACTTAAAGTAAGTGGCAAGGAGGAGTCAATAAGATAACAGACCACACATGGTTTAGGAAAATCTTTTAGTCATGGAAACAAGCTTGCTGGTTCATATATATTTATTATGAATAAACTGTGACTATACAACCAGATATCGATTCATAAATTCACACACTACCATACTTGCTATATACAGAATGGTGGTGCTTTATAAGGAAAGCACAACAATCTATTAGTTGATTTTGAATAGATGCACTGGTAGTAGAACCTCTAGTGGCCAAGTATTTAACCACCATCAAGGCCAACATCACTTTCTAGACCACCAGAAGAAACCACTCATGCCAATGCTACATACACCAAGCTTCAAAGTGATAGACTGCTGTGATATTGCTCCAAAAAAATGTAATGGTATATTAACCATGGCCTGCCAAAGCCTCTTATGCACAAGGGGGTTCGATATCGTCATTCTGAACCCGCAGGAATTTTACAGCAAGCACAGAAGCGTTGGCCAAAGTTGCTCCAATCAAATACCAAATAGCAGCTACTAGTACAATCCGCATTTCCATGCTGTGCATCCATTCAGTTGGAAGTGGCCCCAAGCCTACTTCAGTCTCAGACAGGGCAGCTCCTGGCCCACCTGTGACCCCTACATACCAAGCTGCAATGCCTGAGGTCCAAACAGGCACACCTGAAACGACATCATGGGCCCAGCCAGTCAACTTCTTTTCTGAAACAAACCGAGTTGTCACCGTGCCCTTGCCCTTATTTAATCCAGCATCTTGTGCCAACACATGGGGATGATTCTCGACTGGATAGGTGATTGGGTAGCTAATGCGAGTGATTGGGACCCAATATTCATCATCAGGTGCATGCCCACCACCAGGGGACGAATATTCTTGCCACCGCTTTGAAGCAGCCTCAAACAGCCGGTGCAGCTCACCTTGAAATGTGAAATTAAAACTGTCATGGCCATCTCCACCATCATGACAGGAGTAAGGACCTGAATCTTGTGCGTTTCTTATGGCTCTGTAGTAGATTAGAGGCACAATAGCACCATGTGCTTCACGCCTAAGATCTGAAACAGCTTGATCCTTTGACCCTGATTTGCCGATAAAATGATACCACCATCTGCCTGCTCGAGCTTGAACTCCTTCCATTGCAGCAAGCCGAGCTTTTCTTTGAGCAGGTGTTTCCTGAAAACATGATATTAAATGGCAGTTAAACTCAGCATAACAACCAAAATTCTATATTCCAGTAAAGCAAGATAAAGATGGAAATCTAAACACTCTTATCGCCCAATCTTGGAAAAACTGACTAGAATATAACACAGTCCTCATGGTAGTTGGGTCAACCAATCACTCCCTCCTGCTCTTTAGATGCTTGGGTGACAGTTGGCATTTCTTGCATACCTACTTGCCATTAGAAACTCTCCTTCTAGAAAATACAGCTCAGCCATTAAACATGTCCTATATGGCCCTTTTTTAATTTTCCCACAATGCCTATGAAGCTCTTGCTCCCAGCAGAACCGTGGAAAATATAGGAAGGAGTGGGGTGGTGGAATACGCTGGCACACTCTACCAAGGTGATGCAGCCCAACAAAAGAATAACATAGGGTAGTCGTCATTACGATGGATAAGTACTAGTACATCCTTTGATAAAAACAGAGGAGTTTGCAATATAATACTCTACTTAAGGGTCCCTACACAACATTCGTCTGCTGCCATATCATAGAAATCAGGAAGGGAAGGTAGCATCAAGGTGCGGCCTGATGTATTCATGGTCCCAGATGATGCTCCTCCTTCTATAAGGCCACACTTACACAGTCTAGATCTTGTTGATTACTTTCTACCGTGTCCATGGAAGTCAAAGTAATTCTTACTCTCAGGTTTGATGTGTTCCTTCCTTCCTGCTGCTTCAGCTTCTCAAGCAACCTGTCTACCGCCTTGAAGACGTTTGTAGTCTTCACGCCACCATTGCTGTGGACTTCTAAGCCCGCTGGGAAACGAGGCTCTTTAGACATGACGAATTCGAAAGCGGCCAATTCATTTCTGTCCACCCACCTGACAATGGTCGAAGAAAAACATCAATGAAGGCAATTTGTGTGGTAAAATAGAGTGAATTTCTGGCAATCAATGAAACAGCATGTAGGGGTTTACGCGATGCAGTCCACAGGACAAGCTTTAATAGCATCTTCAATAACAGGTCGGGGGTCGGCCCACTGGCCAACAGCTCGGGCACGCCCGAATCTGTTCTCAATGGCGAAGGTGTTGGGTGCGACGAGGGCGCATTTGAGGCAGCCCACGCAGTGGCTTTCATCCACAAACACGGCTCTGTCCTCGTGGGCAGGGCCAAACCACTTGGAGTAGAGGGGGAAACCTGTGTATCCGTCAAGCTCCACCGAATCTGCAAGAGACTTTGGGATACAAGAAAGAATAAACAGAGAAGAAATTAGGGAGGAACTAGGGCAAGTAAATCAATCTACATGGTTTTGAATCGATTTACTCACTTGATCGTATGCTGCCCTTTCGTTGGGGTCTGCCAGGGTTGCGTAGGCCTGGTTGAGAAGGATGGACATGTCGTGACCCACCGAGCCGGCTATGTCCGGGTGGCACCTCTTCTGCAGCCAGCGGTAGGACCTGCGTATCTCTTGCTGGCTCGCGCTCTTCTCCACGCCCAGCAGCTCGTACAGATCGTAACCGTAACCATGATGTTGCTTGCTTGCGCATGAGGCCCTGCAAGAGGCGCTCATCTTCTTCTTCTTTTGAAGTGTCGGAGAAGGTGCAGCGACAGCCCTCCACTGCTGATGGCAAGAGCCCATCCTAGACATAACCGCTGCCATCTGCGCACAGCCGGTCAGTGGAATTTGCAGGTTAGCAGAAGCGTAATCGTGTGTGGCTTTGTAAGAGTGGAGAAAGAGAGCGTTGCTTGCGTGGCCGGCTCTCCAATCCCACGCTCGCACACATGCCTTCCACGCCTCTCAACTTTGACGCTCCTCGCACGCTTGCGTGCCCTCCAGACTCCACTTGATTTTCAAGGGACAAAAAATTGTGTTAGATTTTTTAGTCTTTTTCCGTGGTGGCCTTCCTCACATTTAGTAAAACTTGGCCATTTCAATAAGCATGACATGAGCACCGATTTGTAGAAATGCAACACATATTTATTTCTCTTGCAACTTGTGCAATCTTATATCCTCTTGTTACAAAAAATAATACCTAGGGCAAGGTAGCTTGAAAGGAATTGCATCTAGTTCACAGCAATCTCTGTGGTCCTATGCGGGGCTTCTTCTTTTGGTGGACATTTGTACTTCATGACATTCATTGATAACTACACACACTTCTGTTGGGTGTATGGTCTGAAAGTCAAGTCAAATGCCTTCTCAGCTTTCCGTCAGTTTCTTCCTCTTGCTGAAAATGCTGGCAATCACATTACATTCCGACAGGGAGGGGGGAGAATAATTGTCAAATGAGTTTACTGCTTTCATGTTGTCCCATGCCATTTCTCATTAGTATACTACTCCTTATACACCACAACAGAATGGTGTGGCTGAACGTCAGAATCGAACACTGATGGAAATGGCAAGATGTATGCTCAAAAGCAAGGATCTTCCTTCTAGATTTTGGTTTGAAGCGGTCATGTGTGCCAATTATGTACCGAACTATTGTCCAATTAAGGCCTTAAAATCTATGACAGCTTATGAAACTTGGCATGGCAGAATTCCAGTCATTACTCATATGCGTGTATTTGGATGTTTGACTTATGTGCATGTACTAGCACAGCACAAACATAAGCGTAAAACAAAGGCTTTGAGATGTATCTTTGTGGGGTATAATAGTGAAAGCGAAGGATATCGGCTGTATGTTCCATCCAGTCAAGAACTGATTGTATCCAGAGATGTCTTCTTTGATGAATATGCATCTCAACCCATGCTTTCCTATCGACTACAACCATCTATTGATGCTTCTAGTGTATTTGATACATTAATGCCTTTGTTTGGTACTTTTACTGATTCCTCTGAGGTCACCTTGGTTCTAAATCAGCCACCTGCTTTTTTGCTATAGCCCATCAATAGATTCAATAGTTCAACAATATCCATATTGCTTCGGATGATCAGCAAATCTTTAATCTTCCAGATGCCTTGAATGATGCATTAATTGAAGAGGATGCAGCTATTCGTGATTCTCAGCGCATTTCATGCTGGCTCCGAGCTACTTTGCATGACAGCAAACTGACTAAACCTTTGTCAGAAAGAACACGAGTTGACTTTAGACATGCATCTCATTTTGTAAACACAACCCTTGTCGCTATCACACTGAATGAGGAACCGCTTTCTCACTTTGATGCCTTGGAGGATGATAATTGGGTTTCATACATGGGGGTTATGTGATCTGCCTACTTGCAAGGGTGCTATAGGCACCAAGGGGGTGTTTAAGTTGGAACGGACGCTTGATGGCTCAGTTGATCGGTATAAGGCTCGATTAGTCGCCAAGGGCTATGCCAAGAGGGAAGGCATTGACTATGATGAGACTTTTGCCCCTACATCACATATGACGACCATTCAGACTCTGGTTGCATTAGTTGCACATCAAAATTGGAAAGTGTATCAATTGGATGTCAAAACTACATTTGTGAATGGTGATCTATAGGAAGAGGTTTATGTCACACAACCTCCTAGCTTTGTTCAGCAGGGTGGAGAGCATTAGGTATGCAGATTGCACAAAGCACTATATGGCCTTAAACAGGCTCCTCATGCTTTCTATCAGAAAATACATGCCTGTTTCAGAATAGCCCCACTGAAAGTACTCTTTATGTCTGCAAAAGACAGGGATCATCTCCTTATCCTCAATCTTTATGTGGATAATCTGCTCGTCGTGACAGGCCCTGACAAGGGGCACATTGCAACTTTCATCAGCTGACCTGCAGAATACATTTGACGTTTCCGACATAGGTACCTCAGCATTATTATGTGGGTATCCAGTTTGTTTAGATTGAGGGGAGCATCATGTTATCTCAAAGAAGATACATTCAGTAGCTTTTGGAACACTTTCTTCAAATGACAGATTGCAAACCTGTTTCTACTCCTATGGAACCCGGTCTCTCTGACTGTCAATTGAGGACTCTTCTGAGCCTTTTGATGTAGCCACCTATCAGCAAGTTGTCGGGTGCCTTATATATTAGTGTTATACCCGTCTAGATGTTCAATATGCAGTGTCACAATTGAGCAGGTTTATGCATTGTCTCGGTAGTCGGCATTGGCAAGCAATGAAGCGTGTCTCCACTACCTTCAAGGCACTTAGCACTATGCATTATTTTACAGCAGTGAGTCTTCTTTATGCTTGTTTGCCTACACTGACAGTGATTGGGCAAGATGTTCTGACATAAGAGTGTAACCAGTGGATATTATTTCCTTCTTAGCAGCTCATGCATCTCATGGCTTTGCAAGAAGCAGCTGAGTCATGAGAATAGCCACATCTAGTTGTGATGCTGAATACAGGGCATCATTCATAGCTACTGTGGAGTGTGTTTAGCTTCGACGTCTTTTGGCTGATCTTGGTATCGGACAATAGTCAACTACCACCCTTTACACTGACAGTCAGAGCGCATTAGCAACTGCGTGGAATCCAGTGTTCCATGCACGAACGAAGCACATTGAGGTGCACTATCACTATGTTAGGGAATGGCTCCATGCTGGAGAGATAGCCTTGACCTACGTGCCGACACATGCCAATGTGGTAGATGGATTTACTAAGCCCCTTTCCAAGGAGAAGTTTGAAACTTTCTGACAAGCTCTCAACTTATTACCTCTACCAAGGTAGTCTGCTACACCATGTATCAGTTCACACCATTCATTTTAGGGGGGTTTGTTAGCTTTCTGCCTCAAGGAAGTTTAGATGTGAATAGAGTTGATCACTGGCACTTTTAACCCTGTGCTAAAACGAGGTTTTTTTCCCGTGGAGAACACACCCTTAGTGTGTTATTAGCTACGTCAACCCTCTAAGGGCTACTAGTACGTTGTCCCACACACACTCACATCTTATCGAGTACATTCTAGCTATTGCCATTGTCTCTCTTGCTCTCTTGAGTGCATGTTTTGTCTATGAGCTTGTCCAGAGCATCTCCTTTCACATCCAACATCTATATCTCTCACAAGGTGAATATGAGCCTGGCGGACCTAGTGAAGGATATATTAATAGATTTTTTGGGCCCGGCGGGAAATAGCAAAAGCCCAGCGGGCTTGGCGGGAAATAGCAAAAGCCTGGCGGGCTCGATGGGAAATATCAAAAGCCTGACGGGGTTTTGTAGGTTTCACAGGTTACCATAGCATGTCAACATTTTTTATGTCAATGATGTTGGTGTATTATTAACTTATTTACTCATGACAATAACGTAAAAAATGTAAGTAATTACGCCAATATAATATCCGTGCATGGAGATCTCCTCTCCTTTGACATTAATGTAGAAGACTTTCTTTCTTAACCAGTTGGAGATCTCCTCTCCTTTGACATTAATGTAGAAGACTTTCTTTCTTAACCAGTTGGAGGTAGAGTTTGGAGGTGGATGGAGCCATGCTCTCATTCTGAGAGACACGAGAGCTCTAATTAGGGATAGGTGTGGCAATGCCAGGTAGAATACTTAGCTTCTCTTTAAGTTGTATATTCTTTGTATGGTTTTTATTTAAAAGCTTATTACCAATTAATATACATGTGATGATGAGCGCGCATGCCACATTTTGAGTGGACTTTGCTCAAAGATAAGTGTCAATTTGACTAGCTAAAATGACTTATTTAATTATAAGAAAATAACGGCTAAAATAAATACATAGTTGCTAGCTAATTTGTATAGACACACATATAATTCTTATTCATGTACCAATCCTGGCAGCAAGTTGAAACTGTAGATTTTATTATTTTGAACCCTAATATCTTCCTAATAAGCTAAATAATGCTAAGATTTATCCTCTAGTCTATGATTAATTAAATGAAATCAAATCTAAAAGTTATAATAAATAAAGTAAGACAAATAACAAAATGAAGCAAAAATTGGACAAGAAATCATACTTGGAATCGGTTTCCTTAAGCCATAGCCTTATATTTACAATCCCTTGTTCAAGCCTCTCACTTTGAATGGATTCTAACCAAAAACCAAAATCCAAAGCAGAAACAACAAAAACCATACCTTTAAGAATACAAAAATTGTATGCTTTTCTTTGTGTGTTGGTACTAAGCATTGTGAGGCTTTATTATTAAATTGAATGAGGTACACAACAAAATGAAGCATTGTGAGGCTCTATTATTAAATTGAATGAGGTACACAACAAAATGAAGCATAATAGCACTCCTTGATAGTGGCACCAAAGATGTTTGTTGTTCTCACAAGGTTGTGCACAACCTACCAAATCATTAAGCCCAAGCTAAGATCAAGCACTTTACCCTGAATGGTGAGAGCTCTGCATCGCACTTCTCCTCCTAGACTCGTTGCCACACTAATACATTCATCCTCCAATGGGTTATGCAATTACTCTCCACAAGGCTTGGAGTGGCAATCATTGTAAGATTTTGTTGATATGCTTAGCGTATACCACAAAGAGTGAAGATAACAGAAGAAGATGATGATGATATAAAGCATCCCTTAAATCATAATCCAATAGAAATTCGACACAATCTAGGGAAGGGTTGTAAGAATGTAGAGACAACAGTAGCTCCATTGCATGAATGGAAGAATGATTGTTACAAACATAAGAGAATTGTCTTTTGTATTTCATAAGTTGTTTCTCACTACACAACATGGGAGCAAGGATAAGGGTATGGTAGCATAAGCCCAATCAACCATATGCAGAAGTAAGAGTCTACAGAAAGAGCTATCAAGTCGAATTATACAAATCACATATGGTTGGAGTCTATATTGAACAGTTGGTTTAAATGGCGGGGTAATGTTGAAACACATAAAAGCTTTGAAAGAGAGAGAGAGAGAGAGAGAGAGAGAGAGAGAGAGAGAGAGAGAGAGAGAATGATGTTTTAATGTCGTAGGAACAATCTCAAGGGACCAAACAAGATCTATCCGACAGGAGTGAGATTCGAACACAAGACGTGTTGAATAACAACTCCATGAGCTAACCGATCTACCACACATTGGTGGGTGATAGAAAGGTTAGCCCATTTTGTTTATTTACTCACACACCCACAGAGAGAGAGAGAGAGAGAGAGAGAGAGAGAGAGAGAGAGAGAGAGAGAGAGAGAGAGAGATGCAAGCTCTCTCCATAGTGCCTCAACGTGCTACCACATAACTAGTTGACTACCTCACAAAATATTACTTACTAAGTTTTAAACTTTAAAGGACATAAATTTTTCTCAATATCTCATCCTAAGTTTTTCTCAATATCCCATCCCATCCTAATTAATTTGGAACTTTAAAAAAACATTTCACAAAATATTACATACTAAATTTTAAACTTTAAAGAATGTGATTTTTTCTCAAACATCCCATCCTAATTAATTTGGAATCCTAAGTTTTTCTCAATATCCCATCCCATCCTAATTAATTTGGAACTTTAAAAAAACATTTCACAAAATATTACATACTAAATTTTAAACTTTAAAGAATTTGATTTTTTCTCAAACATCCCATCCTAATTAATTTGGAACTTAAAAAAATATATTGCAGTTGCCTATCTTGCTTATTTGCTATCTTAGGTGCCTTCTACCTTAGGTATTAATTACTAGGGCTACCCGAAGATTATCATCAACATGACATGCATAATAGGTTGAGAAGTTAGCATGGTTTGAAGTAGGGAATAACAATGTTGAAACCCATAAAAGCTTCAACACCACTACTGCATAGGTGATAAATTGGGAAGGGTGGCACCACAGTTGTTTACAACCATGTGAGCCCATCTAATCATTGTAGTGTGTTGTGAGGGGAGCACATAGCTCTCTAAATTACCATGCAAGCAAAATGTTGGAGTGGATGAGTAGCATGGATAATGCCATCTTTTGAAAAGGACTAACGATGCATTTTTCCCAATATACATCCCTTGTATACATGCTTGTGGGGGAGCACATAGGTGGCATTTTATGAACCATAGCTTGATATTGTAACCACCATTGGAAAATTCAAATAACCGAACCGAGTATGCGAGAGTTTAGTGTCATGCTAAATCCATGGCATGGAAATAGTCAAGGCATCTACATGAGGATCATTACTACTGTCATATATGTTAAGCCCTATATAGACCATTGCGCAGTGTACCACATAAGAGAAGCACATTGGAATCAATTCTGTCATGAATGGAACAACAATGATTAGAAAATTGAATCTTGAATCCACTCTTTGTAGATTCTGGGTACATACAAGGTGTCAGCAAGAGTATAAGGATCCCCAGAGCATGAAGTCAATTCCACATTGCCAATGCCTTTAATGGCATAGGATGCGTTGTTAGCACACAAAATTGTTCCACCTGATGGAGCATCTCTCAAGGTAGAAAACAAATGCTTGCATGAAGTAATGTGCTTAGTGGCACCGGAATCAAAGTACCAACCAACATCTGACAAGGACAGACAAGAGGCAAGCAGATCATTAAAGGTTACTACTAGTGCATAGCCATCAAGTGCAAAATTTGCTTCCTCTACTTTGTCACTTGTAGTAGTGGCAATAGGTCCTTGCTACTTCTTCTTCTTCTCACTTTCCTTCTGCTTCCGACAGCCCTCTAAAACATGACCAGGTTTTTGATAGTAATTGCATCTCTTCTTATTCTCACCTGGATCTTCCTTGGGCTTAGGGTTATCTGACTAGGTTGATGCTTTGCCCTTAGGCTTAGCACGAGGTGAAGGCCCAGATTTTCCTTTGCCATAATGGGAGATAGAAAATGCTTGATCGGAAGCAAGCATATTGTTCATATGAAGAAGATTGCTCTCCCTGAAGTAGGAGAGACACCAACTCATCAAAAGTGTACAATGCTAAATTGCCCTTTATTAGGGGTTGGAGTGTGGTAGCAAATCCATGATATGATTTAGGCAGGCCATTGAGAACCGTAGAGAACTATCCATAATAATCTCATCAATATTGATCATTTATTCCTATAGATCCTTGACACGGGTCAGAAATGCATCCATAGACTCCCCATCTGTCAGATGCTCCCAAGTCAAGCTTTTTCTGAAGATAGGCAACTCAGGCTTCATTACAGATCTGATATAGAGAGGCAAGGACATCCCATGCACTGTTAGTAGAGGAACATGATCCGATGTGAGGAATAACTTGTCATTTGAAGGAAAGAGCAATAAGTACATGCACTTGTGCATCCCATCTGAGTTTTTTCGGTGTAAGAGGAATAGGTGCAAGTTGTGCACTGCCACTAGAACCAGATTCACTGGTTCCAACAAAGTAGATCCAGAGGATGTGTTGACAATAGAAGCGGGCCAGTAGGCCTAGTGTCAGCACCGGATACATATACCCACAAGTTCTTTGCCACCAAAACATGATGCATCATATATACCCACATGGGATAGTTGGTTCCATCCAACTTGTCCTAACGGTAGCGAAAGTTGATGTGGAATTAGCAAGACGAAAGCAGACATGGAATCAGTAGGTCTAAAGGAGCACGTTTGAAACGTGCAATCACCAGGTCTAAAGCAACACGTTTGGAACAACCGATTGGTTACAATAGATCTAAAATAGCAAATCTGAAACAACATTATTGATGCTGATGTGGCATCAGCAGATCTGAAACAACACCTCAAAAACAACAAATATGAATCAATATCCCTGCTGATGTACACGCGGCATCAAAGCAGATTTAAAACAACAGGTCAATGCTGACATTGAGTTAGAATTAGAAGGTTGAAAGTAGCAGATCTGACGCTGATGTGATGTTAGCAGTTCCAAAGATGATGTGTCATCAGCAGATTCAAAGCTGACGTGGAGTCAGCAGGTTTGATGCTGACATGATGTGAGTAGTTTGGAGTTGACACGTGTAAACCGACTTTGCTGAAAGTAAACCCGTCTACTACTACTGAATTCCGAATACGAAGCACTGACTGCTGCTAAAGAAAGGAAATCGAAGACAAAAAATAGACTTCTGAATGTAGAACAAAGTGCTGTATATATTGAAGGCCAAGAGCCATGCACTGAAACCGGAGAGTTAAGCGCTGAATGCTGAAGCCTAAAACCGGAGAGTTAAGCGTTGAATGCTGAAGACTGAAAGCCAGACACTGAATGCAAAAAGCGAAGGGCTGATCTACAGATAAGGCAATACTAACTGACACAATTAAATGAACTGACCACCAAGAAAAATCGATTGATGCAAAGGTTAAATGCTCAAGAGGAATGCTGAGGAGCTGATAGTTCAAAGCTGACGGACACAAAAAGTCCAATGTCAAAAGAAAGCTGAACGACTGAATAACAAAAGCATCAAGAGTAGAACCAACTGAAAAACTGACGGACACAAAAAGTCCAATGTCAAAAGAAAGCTGAACGACTGAATAACAAAAGCATCAAGAGTAGAACCAACTGAAAAACTATGATGTAAGATGAGTGATGAGCTAGTGTGGGGGTGTGCCTTGAATGTAGGGCAGTGTTAAGAAAAATAACCCCAATGTACAAGAAAAGATAGAAACCCTAGATCTGAGAGAAAGTGTGCAGAGCGATATCTTACCCAGAATACCCAGAATGTGCAGCAACACTAATGAGATGAAGACCAACAGAAGTGGCAATAGACAGAGAGATTTGTAACGCTTACTTTGAAACATTGCACTGGTACAATGTTTGGCGAGACGAAGAGCTATTGACTGAGAAGCCAAACTCTAAACCCTATCTCAAGACAACACTACTTTGATACCAATGTTAGATGTAAAAGGAGATGAAAACTCACAGATAAAACATGCACTCAAGCTTAGAGAGCAACATTGACGATGGCGATAGCTGGAGTGTACTCGATATAAGATATGAGCATGTGGAGTACAACATACTAGTAGCCCTTAGAGGGATGACGTGGCTGATAACACACTAAGGGTGTGTTTTCACAAGGAAATAACCCCTACCAGCACATGGTAAAAACCCCTACCAGCACATGGTAAAAAGTGCCCGTGCTCTATTCACACCTGAACTTCTTGGAGGCAAAAAGCTAACAATAGAGAGAGAGAGAGAGAGAGAGAGAGAGAGAGAGAGAGAGAGAGAGAGAGAGAGAGTGCAGAGCTACATCACAACACAAAATGAAGCCAAAGACAGGAATTGATTGCACCCTTGGCAAGCCCCGAAACTAATCGATCTTGAAAATCATGATGCTTTTTGTAAAGAGTCAGATATATATGCATTGGGTTGGCTAATTATCTAACTAGTAACCTTTTTTAAGGAGTGCTTTGAGCATTACACTAAAGGCAATCCAGAGGTGCATCCCAATTGCCAATTGGGATAAACTAGAGTGTATTTGTTTTTTTGTAACGCATTATATATTTGTAAAGGAGAAGGTAGCTAGAAAGAATCTGCTCGAGTTTTTTGAGATGTTAAAAAAGATTGATACTCAGCCTCAAGGAACGCTTCGACTGCCCATTGAGTTAATGCTAGCATTTTATCGAGATATACATTTTTTTAATAAAATATACTTGATACAATCTAATGAAGATCGAGATACATATTTGACATGTACATTTTTTTTTTGTTTACAATCAATATTTGATACAATATGTTGAGATGTATATGTTTTGATTTTAAATTTTACTGTAAGTGGACAAGTTTGAATGATTGTGGGATATTAAGTCCTTCTTATCCATTGTGCTAGAAATCCCCTAAGAAATGAGTTAATAAGTTTTCAATTGTGATTACCAATACTTGCTGTAAATTATCTTTTTTTCCAGCCATTTTTAACATTTCTTTATAGTGATACTATATTGACGTGGGTGCATACTTTGTGTTAATAGCCATGGCCAAACTAGGTGAAGAAACACCACACTGAGCAAGACAAGGGGATCAAGAAGATGATATGGCAAGACAAGCATGCAACGAATAAGCATGAAAAGCCTACGAATGCATTCAAGCCCTGGCCACCAATCTAGACACCACACAGGCTGCTCGATTTGTAGCAAGATCATCCCTAGGATGAATCCTGCTCACATGTAGTGTAAAGAGTTCAAGAAAGCAGTGATGAACCAAACGGTTTGTAATATATGGATTATCATCGATGGGGAGATAAAGAAAGGTAGATGAAAAGTGGAGAAATGTATGAATGATGATATAAGAGCAAATGCAGAAAAAAAAATATCTTCAAATCAAAGGCCATCCCTTACATCATGTAGACTGTCCTCTTTGGTTTGCAAAGATGCTGGACATACACTTTGTAGAAGGTACTCCAGTGGACTTTAGCTCCAAAGAAACCCATCAGTCTCAGTACATGATATCCGACAAGAAATAGTTACACTCACTTGAGAGGAGCTTCGGCAGGCTATCCATAGGACTTCCTTAGAGGTGCATGAAATGAGAGAAGAGCTATGCATGCAGATCAAAAGCCAAGAGACACACCTCAAGAAGTGGCAAGATGCTACCATGATGCCTACCAAAGCAATTCAAGACAATGTGTCTTTAAGTAAAGAGCTCCATGCACTTAGGGAGCAAGTTGCAAGTTTAGAAGAGAAGATTGCTATTAAGTATATAAGCACACTAATCTCTCATCCATCGTTGATAAGGGAATGCCCAATCAATATTGCCTCACAATGTATGTCTAGTTTGTAATAAATTTTTTGACAAAATGGAGTGGTTATTATACATTGCCTTGTGGACATTATTTTACCATCTATCATGCTTAATTCAGTCAATATTATTAGTTAACTGTTGTAAATTATGTGACCTAGAATTATAAGAAAACTTGTATAAGATGTTTGGACTCCAACAAGAGTTCCAACGTATTATTTCTAACATCAAGTGACATCGGGTGAGGAACCCCTAGCATCTTTAGAAACATCAACTTTGATGAAATTAGTTAAGAATCATCCCCGACAATTATGTACTTACTCTTTGTACACTCAATCTTAAAGGATTTACACTCGTGCTTTCATATTGTCACAGTTGGTTTTAAATCAATATGAACATATATTAAACTCATACATCAAGAGTTTCAAGTTCTGATGTAAAGTAATGCCTTCTTTTTTGTAGACATTGTTCAATTTCTTGATCATCTACCTCCAAATTCTCATCTACTTCTTCTTGTGTACTCATCATAAAAGACAAATCAACATTATGTGAGTCCGCTTCTTGTGTACTCATCATAAAAGACGAATCAACATTATGCGAGTCCGCTTCTTCGATATCCCCATTTGCATCATCCACGCATTCGTACATCCATCCTGGAACATCTTCTTTGTAATCTTTACTCTCAAAGTGCTTCAAGATCTTCTCATTGCAATACATGTATACCAATTTCTCTACCCTCTCTGCGAGAAGTTGATTGGCGAATGGTACTATGCACATACTTGTATGTGCTCCAATTTATTTCAAAGCTTGAGTTTGCTATGCATTGTGCAAGCACTTTCATTGCCAAGAGGCCTTAGATACTCACAAGATGTCCCATTTAGAATCCACCATTTCCATGTAGGTTGATCTCTTACTAGATCTTGAACAAACTTCTAAACTTTCCCTCTTTTAACTTATATTCCAACAATTCTTGAACACAACTTTTGCGGTTGTCGAGTCGGGATACACTGAATTGACAACATCGTAGAAATCATCCAATACTTCTTCGACATCCATATTCATGGACCAATATTCTGGGTCCAATAAAAATGCCACATTGTGCAAGGGTTATGAGCTGAAGCCTATCTAATACTCAAGCATTTAAGTAATATGAGTCGTCATTGCTTAGTAAATGGAGCCCTCCATTTAGTGACAATGGAATCTGAGATGGCCTTTGGATTTAAGAAGCTCTGTTGAACTGTCCACCATGTCATCCACACTTTACCCATATTTGCACCTCATGTATCCAAAGCTCAAATGGCATACATAACTGGCATCATAACATGGTATGCATCTTCAATTCCATGCTAAAAAGAGCCTCATTTGAGCAATCCATGAAGGGTTATAACTTACGAGCGCACCTTGTGTGTTTGCACTTCTTTCCACTTTCGAAATGCAATGCACATAAATGTCTCTTGTAGCCCTTCTTTATTTTGGATGAGAGATTCTAATGTATAAAAGTTAGTGCAAAACCTTGTTTCTATAGGCAGCTTCAGCATCCGTGTCATACACACTCCAAAGATATCGAGCACTCTTTGACGCTTAAGCACAAATTTCACAATCCCCCTATATTCATCAAGTATCTCTTTAAACCAAATTATATCTGCACTTTTATACCAGTCATTTAATAGTAGATTCAAAGAGTGTGTATTACATCCACCTGCATGTATGTGTATTACATCCACCTGCATGTATGTGTGTGTAACGAGACTCTAATATTCTACAAATTCATAATTTTTTGCATTATCCATGACAACATAGACAACATTTGTTGGACCCACATCTTCAATTACCTGTGCAAGAACTTTAGCAATATATGCACCTGATTTTATTTGACCTACTAAGCTGTCCACTGCCTTGATAAACACAAGCATGACATTAATGAGAGGTCGCCTTTGCACATTTAACCATCCATCACAAATAATTGTACATCGACATCAATAAATTATCCAAAATTAATTGTTCAATCCTCTCTTTGACGCTTGCATAGCATTTATCCAGTAAAGCATTTCTCATTTGATGATATGAGTGAGGACTAACACCAGCGCCATACTCTCCTATATTTTTCCATACTAATTTCCACTCTCTCGATCAACCATAGACATCAAAGCTCTAGTAAAATATATTGCATTGGCCAGCGATAGTTGAGCCTCTTCTAGTGCCATTGCACGAAAGCATTCTTGTTGTAACGAAGCTTGCCTCTTGTTACAAACACTACTACTACTTCCACCATGCGACCCAAAGTGCCATGAGGATGTTGTGCTCTCTATTCCTCTATTAGATTCTCTTTGATCTTGGCCACATAAATTCACATTTGTAGCTTCTTGCTCTACAATTGCATCTCTAGCATTTCGAGAGAACTGTGTTGTTGGATAGGCAGATATATCAATTGGAGAAGCCTCACATTGCGGCACATGTGGATCTGAGGTGTTGCAATCCATTACATGCTAGATATATGTACACACGTTTGCAAGCCGTACGGGGTTTACTAAAAAATCTGCATGTTAAAAATATAAGAACAAGATATAAATGATGTTTAACACACTAATCTTGTAAGTTGTGTTAAAAAAACATGTTTACCATTTATACCTCAAAAAAACTTCCATAAATATACTACATACTCCACCAATTAAAATTAAAAAAACCTTTCAACACGATATAACCAATATGTAAGACAATATAATACAAAAGCATATCATACATGTCCAACAACCTATAAAAATAAGAACATACCTCAAAAAAAGGATGAGCGAGACATGAATCATCACCACTAGCAAGGACCACATCCACCAAAGGACTCATAGTCTAAACTACACTGCAAAAAATAAGTCATTTCAAACAAGTATCTTACACCAAGGGAGCAGCACAACCCATTGATCAATACTCCAATGGCTTACACTTCAAAATAAAATAGAGATAACAAAAGAAAGTATTGCCCAATAGTAGGACAAATGGTCCAATCAATCACATGTGCTTTTCTATGGCAACAAGTGATGCAGTACAAGAAAGGACCACAACTGTCCAATAGTAGGACAAATGGTCCAATCACTCACATACACAATAATATTGCTCTATAGTAAGGACTAGCACTATCCAATAAAGGGATACTAGTCTAAAGTGCAAAGAACTTGCTAAGTTTCAACTAAAGCGTGCATAAATAGCATACAAATGTAAATCAAAGATCACCATCACCCAATGAAGGACAAGATGTCCAATCTGTACAGTGTACTGTTTATGCAAAATGTAGGTTGTGTTGTCTGTATTAAGGGCCAAAACAGTCCAATAATGGGACTAATAGCCGAATTCACAAGTAGCACATGGATTTTCTCAGGAATAACACCTACCTAAGTTGCCTAAACAAGGGCTGACTATCTTGGACAAGCACCCTCTATGTGTCACTACTATGAAAACATGAGATGTGACACCATAAAGTACCTTTATAGGTTTAAACAATAGCCCGCTAGGTTTTTCCTATTCCTCGATGGCCCTGCAATGAGAAATAAAAAAAGCCTGGTGGGTGCAACAAGAAAAAGGAAAAGCCTAGCGAGAAATATGAAAACCCCGATGGGATTTACCTGTATTCCAGGTCAAATATTGACAATGTTAATACAATGTTAATACAACATTATTAACTTTAATTTTATGTGCTATTGTGAAGAGTTAATAACTTATTGACTTGTTTGTAAATTATGTCAGTGAAATCCTTGGCTCCATGCATTGTCCATAGCCGAAGAAACCTTAGTGACATAAATCTAGCAGTGAGCTAGTTGAAACATTCAAAATCACATCCTCAAGTACTTGTTCAAAAAAGTTCAAGTTGCATCTCACGTTGCATCTATTCTGGGAGACATCCTCGAGTTGCACTCGGAGACACCCTCAAGTTCCATCTATTCAAAACACTTTCATGCTTCCTCATTGTGCCCATGTTTAGCATATCATGTGATTAGCATTGTCCAACAAGCTGGAAGCTTGTTATGCCACATTTAATGTACATATCAACCAAGGTGTTGGCAATGACAAGGTCTCTTTCCAGCAACCCCAATCTGACAACTTTGGCGTGTATTTCCGTTGTCTTTGTCTTCTTGTATGTGTATCCTACGCTGCCATAGAAATTAAAGATGCAAACAATTATGATATTATTTGAAAGAGACACCCTCGAACCCCATTTTTTCAAAACACTTAGAGTGATTCTTCACCGTGTCCATGTTTAACATATCCTATGATTAGTGTTGTCCATATGTGTCTCCTATGCTACATAGACATTAAAGATGTAAATAATTATGATAGCATCTAGAGGGATACCCTCAAATCACATTTATTCAAAACACTTGCATGATTTCTCGCCGTGTCCATGTTTAACATATTGTGTGATTAGTGTTATCCATGAGACAACATCTTGAATGCTTGTTAAAAACACTTACAATAATAAGCGAACCAAATTTGGTAACATATTAACCAAGGTGCTACCAAGTACAGTAACCATGTTTTGAAAGCCTTCACATGTATTTCTTTGCCCTTTTCTATAGTCTTATGCTACCATCACTATTTAGCCATTAAATATTAGGGTAAAGGGAAAGTTTGGTTTGTGCAACTTATATCTAAATTTTAGGGCATTCAAGTTGTAGGAAAAGTTGGGTTTGTGCAACTTATAGCATCACCAAATCCTTTAAGTTTTAGGGCATTCAAGTTGTAGACAAATGTAATAGCATATGGAAAGACACCCTCCAATTGCATCTATTCGAAACATTAAAGTGTATTAACGTGCATCCTCACCTTGCCAATGTTCACTATATCCTATGTACAGTCCACCACAAGACTACATCTCAAACCTAGAAGTTTTCCCAACACTTTGCAAGAAAGGTACATTTAGCATACATATCAACCAAGGTGCTACATATTGCTCATTGATCCACCTGAGTTATGCTTGCCCTTATACACCCACTTGCCTTCTTTTCCTTAGGCAAAGGCACTAACTCCCGTGTTGCATTTGTATATAATATTTCCATCTTCTCATGCATGGCATCTTCACATTTTTTATTTCCAAGTACCTGCTCAAAACAAGTGGGCTCTCCAACTCCAGTATTGCTTTCACCATGTCAGCATAGTAATGGGTTGTATATCCATCATATCTCAACCTGTCAAAACATGGTACCTAACCCTCGTAGACTTGCATACACTTGGATCACTGCCAAGTATGCTCAAAATAGCCCTAGTTCTCCTTACATTAGGAGTATCGAATTAACAGAATGCGAATCTCCTTATCAAGGCTCTACTTAGAGCCACTAGAGTTACCATCCACATATGAGTGACCTACTAATAGATTAGGCACAAAAGGTTGATCTACCTTTTCTTTCCTTTTGATATATATGCACCTAAATCTATCCTCAAACTGCTTGATTATGGACTAACATTGGATCCACACTGCTAGAGGACTCTCAAGCTCCACTAAGCATATGTGATTACTGTTGTACATATGAGGCAACATCTTACTTATTACATCTATATCTTTTGTTGCCTTTACTGGTGCATACCAACTACTCATCTCATTAAAGATAACATCTCTGTTTACTTGTGTGGTAGGGTCATAACATCTCTTCTTACTCGCATCTCACGAGTGGTAGGTTTATAACATCTATAACCTTTTTGCTCCAAAGATTAACCAATAAAGATGCATTTCTCTACCTTTGGATCCAACTTTGTTCTTACTTCATCAGGAACATACACATATGCAATACACCCAAACACTTTCAAGTGAGACACATTTAGTTTTATGCTTGTGAACCTTTGCTCATGCGTTATACCATGAACAGGTGCAGTGGGGGGGCTTCTTCATAATGTAGACAATAGTTGTTGCTTGTTGCTTCTACCCAAAAATAATATGGCATATTATTTTAGACATCAAGGCATGTGCCACTTTTGGAATGTGCCTATTTTTCCTTTCTATAACACCATTCTATTTTGCGGAGGGTACCTATATGTAAACTATCTCTTGATTCCCTATTTTGTTAAAAATCACTGAACTCAATGGAGAATTACTCTTCCCCACCATCTTATCTTAGGAATTTATTTACATACCTTTTTCCTTCTCAACAAGGCTTCAAATCTCTGAAAGTGAGCAAACACCTCACTTTTCTCCTTCATGAAATAAACCCACACTTTCCTAGTGTTTTTTTTCCTTTTCTTGAAGTGCTTGTTTTGGGAGACTCTTGGTCCATTGGTTGTTGCTGTTGTTGTTTCTTTCAGCTAATTTCTTCATCTCCTTTTCCCAGTGATCCGCTTTCCAAGTGGTGGCCTTTTTAGCGCTTGTGCCAGATTATGGTCCTCATCTTCCACTTGCTTTCCTTTTCTTGAAGTGCTTGTTTTGGGAGACTCTTGGCCCATTGGTTGTTTCTGTTGTGGGGGTTGCTATTGTTGTTGTTGTGTCTCCCCGTCTACATCATCATCTTTATCTACGTCATGAATGACCTGTTGCGGTTTGCAAGACATCTATTCTTGAATTTCTATCAGGGCTTGCACTGCTTGATCCCACACCTTACTGAGTCTTACCTTGCTATTTTTATCATCGTTGCTTTGGTGTCTAGTGGTAGGCATAGAACTTCTTTTTCATCTTGGTTTTTCAGGGCTTGGGCTTCTGATTGTGCTATAGCCACCGTTGTTGTGATGTCCACTAGCACTTCATCCTTCAGTCCTTGTATGGTATCAGCCCAGACCTTTGTTGGCTTTCTTGCTTTTGCTAATTCTGCATGGAGCCTCTCCACTTGAGCTTGGAGTAGGTGCCTTTCATTGATGAGAGCTTTGATTTTCCCCTAAGTCAACTCCTTTTGTTGCACTAGGGCCCTCTTTTTGTGATGGTAATCTTTTTTGCATCTCCTCGTTTTGATGTGCCATCATATGTATTTTGCTTTCTAACTCTTTGGCTTTAGCCGTGGCATTCACCAACATTTCATGCTGTTTATGATTCCAAGCACACGTCATTGATTGTGCTCTAGGCCTTCTTCTCATACTCCTCCATAGATGAGAGAGCTTGTGAGAGGATGTTCTGAGCTATAGTTATGAGCCCTTTGTTTACATGTAGCTGCTGGCTGGGAAGTCCTGCTTTTAATTCTTCGGGTAGCTTGAAGTTGTAGCTTGGTTCTTCCTGCACCTTTTGTGTGGCCAAATTTGCTACCCAAGGCTTTAATTCTACGAGAATAACCACTTCTGTTCTTATGGGCAGTTTCCCCTTCTAAGCTTCTTCTTTCTTTTTCTACTGCTCTCCCTCTTTCCTTTTCTTCTTTTCTTCCTCCTTTCTTTTCTTTTCTTCTTCTTCCTTCTTCTTTTCTTTTCTTCTTCTTTCTTCTTCTTTTCCTCTTCTTCAAGCTTCTTCTTCCGTTCTTCTGAAGCGGCTTCCTGCTTCTGTCTCTCCTCCAGCTCCTTTTTTCTTTTCTGCCCTTTGTTTCTTGACCTCTTTCGAGTCACGTAGCATCTCTTCATCTACCTTGTGTTTTCTCTTCTTGCTGTCTTTTTGACCAATTTTCTACCATTTCTCCTCATCTATGTCATCCTCAAATGAATTGAAAGTGACCTTAGTAGCTTTCGAGGATCCTCCGGCTTCCTTATGTTGATGTCTAACATGGATGTCTCCTTATGTTGATGTCTAACATGGATGTCTCCTGTCCGGCGATCCATTGCGACCTAGCAGCTCAAGCAATTGCTCGTAGGTGCACGTGTATTAATGTGGGTTGTTTCTACTTAGCCCAAGTGGCTGCTCTCTTGGCTAGATTTTCTTTGTAGATGGCGGCCCAGATTATTTTTTCCCCCGCCTCTACTGCCCTAAGAAGTCTGTAGTTCTGGTTGGACATATCCTCTGTTGTTATATGTACATTATCCATCTCCTCGTTTTGATGTGCCATCATCTGTGTTTTGCTTTCTAACTCTTTGGCTTTAACCGTGGCGTTCACCAACATTCCATGCTGTTTATGATTCCAAGCACACGTCATTGATTGTGCTCTAGGCCTTCTTCTCATACTCCTCCATAGATGAGAGAGCTTGTGAGAGGATGTTCTGAGCTATAGTTATGAGCCCTTTGTTTACATGTAGCTGCTGGCTGGGAAGTCCTGCTTTTAATTCTTCGGGTAGCTTGAAGTTGTAGCTTGGTTCTTCCTGCACCTTCTGTGTGGCCAGATTTGCTACCCAAAGCTACAATTCTACGAGAATAACCACTTCTGTTCTTATGGGCAGTTTCCCCTTCTAAGCTTCTTCTTTCTTTTTCTACTGCTCTCCCTCTTTCCTTTTCTTCTTTTCTTCCTCCTTTCTTTTCTTTTCTTCTTCTTCCTTCTTCTTTTCTTTTCTTCTTCTTTCTTCTTCTTTTCCTCTTCTTCAAGCTTCTTCTTCCGTTCTTCTGAAGCGGCTTCCTGCTTCTGTCTCTCCTCCAGCTCCTTTTTTCTTTTCTGCCCTTTGTTTCTTGACCTCTTTCGAGTCACGTAGCATCTCTTCATCTACCTTGTGTTTTCTCTTCTTGCTGTCTTTTTGACCAATTTTCGACCATTTCTCCTCATCATCTATGTCATCCTCAAATGAATTGAAAGTGACCTTAGTAGCTTTCGAGGATCCTCCGGCTTCCTTATGTTGATGTCTAACATGGATGTCTCCTGTCCGGCGATCCATCGACCTAGCCGCTCAAGCAATTGCTCGTAGGTGCACGTGTATTAATGTGGGTTGTTTCTACTTAGCCCAAGTGGCTGCTCTCTTGGCTAGATTTTCTTTGTAGATGGTGGCCCAGATTATTTTTTCCCCCGCCTCTACTGCCCTAAGAAGTCTGTAGTTCTGGTTGGACATATCCTCTGTTGTTATATGTACATTATGTGTGCTATGTTATATGCACATTATGTGTGCATGTACTAGGAGGCTAACCCACATTAGGCTTGTGAGCATGGGAGCATGGGAACAAGCTCTAGTGGAGCATGGGTTAGGACTAACCTTAAGGGTTAAGGTTAGGGTCAGGCATCCAAGGATCACACATGAGAAATGGAAAGTCAAGAGTCACTTGAGGGCCCTCCTATATAATAGGGGCATGGGGCACACTCAAGGGAGCTTTGGGGGGCTTGGAGGCTAGGAAGCTTGAGGCTTATGCTATGGTCTCTTGTGTTGAGATCCATTTCTACTCATCTACCATTTCACACTTTAGCTACATGCTATTGGATTGTGTTATACCTCTTGATGGTATGGGACATCAAGGTAGAGGTATGATGTATTTCATTTATTATTCATGTGTGCATCCCTTGGGCTCGGGGGTGGTTGGGTGGTTGAGTTTATGCCTGATTTATGCATGTTTATGCATAACAATTATCTAGAGAGATCTTAGGGTGTTAACAGTGGTATCAAAGCAATCTCTATTTAATTGTTGATTTTTTTAGTAAATTTTAATATTTACTAATAAAATATTATTTTTTGTTAATTTGTGTTGATGAATTGCATGTGGATCATCGATTTGATGATTGGAACGTGTGTAACTACAATTCAATGGACGAATCGACGTTACGGGGAAATTCCGTGAGTTAATACTATTTTTTCTTATTTTTTATGGTTAAAATCGAGCATTAATGAAATTTTTTATAAAAATACCATAAAGTTTATGGTGGATATTTTTGTATGATGGATTCCTTGAATTTATAGAAATTTTAAAAAATATTTTTCTAATTTTTTAAGGAATTTTTTGAGCATTTTTATGATTTAAAATATATTTTTATACATTTTTTACGGGTTTTTTCCGCAGGAATGCAATCAAATTTCTGTCAATTTGCTACTGAAATTCAGTAAGGGGACAGCGTGTTGATGCATAAATTGCTCTCCCATGTGCGTGGGATCCTCTCCGCCTCTCAAATCTGATATTTCCTTCATTTTTTCCGTGAAATTTCTCTTAAAAATGAATTTTTTAAATTAAACATTAATCATAATTAATGTCTAATTATGATTATGAGTTTAATTAAAAAATCTTAATGGAAGATTAAGTTAATCTCAAGCTAATCTCTCTGATTAACAGAGAGAGAGAGAGAGAGAGAGAGAGGAGATTGGAGGAGAGATGGAAATGGAGAGGAAAGGGAGGAGAGAGGGGAGAAGAGAGAGTCACTCTCTCTCTCTCAGCAGGCGACCGAGGGGGGGGGGGCTGCGCTGCAGCCGGGCGAAAAAAACCGCCCCCATGAAAAAATCAAAAGCTTTATTTTTTTTAAAAAAATAAGTTTTTTTATTAAAAAAAAGGTTTTTTGATAATATTTCAGAAAAAAAGCTTAGAAAAAGCTTGAAAAAATTCAGAAAAATTAGAATTTGAGGTTAAAAATCTCTGAAAAATTCCTGGAAAATTCTTATTGAAAAATTTTGGCTTTTCATCTTCCGGAAAACCGTTGGCTTTCCGTTTTCTCGAAACCTTTTGGCTTTCCGAATTCTAGAAAAACTTTTGACCTTCCGTATTCCGGAAACCTTTGACCTTTCACATTCCGATTTTTTTTGTCTTTTCATTTTCCCAAAACTTTTGGCTTTCCGTAAATGGGAAAACCGTTGGAATTTTTTTGGCCGTTCGTATTCTAAATGCGTTCAGGGTAATTTAAAATTTTTTAAAAATTCCTCAAAATTAGTGGAAAATTAGACAAAGGTTATTTTAAATTTTGGAGGAATTTTGGGTTGGTGTTTGGCATGTGGTGTGTCCATTCGGGCGCCCGTGACCATTCAAATTCCTTTAAAATTATATTTTTTGACCCAAAAAATTAGAAAAATCCATTAAAATTGAAAATTTTCATTGGATTTGAGAATTGTCGGGCGGAATTGGAAATTTCGTGAACGATGGGATTCTCGAGAAAAATTAGGAATATTCTGAAATTATTTTTAGAAATCCTAAAAATTGATATTTTTAAAATATTAATGGTATTTTGGCAAATTAAATTGCTAAAAATTTTCTGAAAAAATATAGGTTTGGAATGCCATGAGATAGGTTTGGTGGAATTCAAAATTATTATATTTTGAGGCCCTATAAAATTAGGAAAAATTAGGAAAAAATCATGATAATTATTTTTCTCGAGAATTTAATATTTTCGAGGGTTATTTAATATTGAAGTACGTTTTCTCGTGTTGACATTAGATAGATGCGGATTATTCGCATATTATTAATACGATTATACCTCGTATTAATGGATATTTATGTTTGGATTAATTCTAAATGATGTATTCATGATTTTCTTACCATTATTTAGCCATTCTTTTTGGACATATTCCTTAATTTCTTGTGATGGCTATAATTTACGTTCAAAGTGTGTTTCACCTTTGATACTTTTCCATGATAATTTATTTTGCACTTATTTGAGTGAGGTTTGTGCTTAATTTCTTAAGCCTCTATCATGGGTTAGTTGATCGGTTTGTTTTGGTGGATTTTATTGGATGTTTTCCAAGTTTTATTTTGACTCATCAAGTTCTACCTAGATCACTTGTGTCTAGGGGTTTTTTATTGAGTGTTACACACATCTGTTTCACTTTCTTACTTTGGAGTTTTATTTGAACAACACAATGTTCATATACTCCGGATTGATGAGTTGGCCACCAATTTTAATGCTTCTTTTGGCATGATTAATGTCCATTAGATGATATGCATTGATTTTTATGATCAACTATGGTCTTTATGGATTTAAGGAGCTTCTATGCTTTTATCCATGGTTTTATAAGGATCTTTTGATCTTTTGAATAATTACATGTGCTTTGAAGGTAGCATTTGCCTTCGTTTTTTGCACGTAATTTTGGAGTATATTTCTTGTACTCTTGTACATATTCCAACTCGGATACCTAGTTACTTATATATCTAGGTGAGTTATTTTTCTACCCTAACTTTATTGTGTTTTGGGTAGTTATCATTAGAAAGGCGCCAATAATTCAATTTCTTTTCTAATGATGTACTCAGAAGGAGTTATTCCTTGATGTAGTCTCAAGTATATAGAGACAGGTTTAGTATGTGAAAGTCTGGATATAAGGCCATCTTATTCCTTTTATACAGGATTTTATTCATATTTCCTAGACGGCATACTAGGGAGTTTCAAATTGTTAAGGTATGTATGGGTGGTATCATGGTGGTATGGGACGCTAGTGATCCCTCACATATATTATCTTATGGGATAATTTGGGCTCAAGATTGTTGCTTTGCTTACATCACTTAGCATGTTGACCTCAACATTCAAAGACAATCTTATTTTCTAAATTCACTAGAAGTTATAGTGTGGGTATTCTCTAGATAAACTTCTTTTATCTATAGCAGCCTGCATGTTATGATGAGGGCAATCTCATCGGCATTTTCACTTATTAAAATCTCTTTCTTTAGAGTTCAAACAAGTTTATCTTGTTGTGTTCGGATAAGGAAATTTGGATTCTTTCTTTGTTGGCATTTCTTTCTCTAGTTCCGTACTTTAGGTGATTTACACAATCAACCTGATAGGTTTACGGATGGACATATGTGACTCATCAAACGTTGATGATTCTATGTTGATATGGGTAACTCGAGACATCGATTATTCCATATGCAGATGTAGGTATGTCGGGGCGTCGATGAATCCCTGGTTTCTGCTGTTATAATGCCATGCTTTCCTACTTTATTCCGAATGGTTTACAACGAGGAAGTTACTTTGAATGTGAATTGTTCTGATCATCCGTAGTCTGATGGGCAAACAGAGTGTATGAATCAGATTGTAGAGGATATGCTTCGTGCATATGTCTTTAGAAAATCATCATATTGGGAAAAATATCTTCCAATGATGAAATTTGCCTATAACAGTTTTAAATTTACAGCTATTATTTTAGTCCGTGCATACTTATGTATGGGTTTCAACTCAGGGCACCTATTGATGTCGGTCTTAAGGACATCGAGCTTGATGCATCAAGGGATTTCTTGTGAGATATGCAGGAAATGCTGACCGAAGCTCGGGATTCTATCAGGAGTGCTCATGATAGGGCACGGTTTTATGCTGATAGGGGACGCTCATCTTGGTCTTTTGAACCAGGAGCGTTGGTTTATTTTAATGTTCCTAAAGATTCTTAGACTTTGTCAATGAGAAAATGCCCGAATTTATCTCCTACATATTGTGGTCCATTTCAAGTTATATATCGGATTGGCACGGTTGCGTATGAACTAAAACAACCTCCAATTGTTAGAGTTCATCCAGCCTTTCATATCGATAGATTGAAAGGGAAACTGGGAGGTGAGGATGACACAGTTACTCCTCAAGAACTCGTTGAAGTCGATGAATTATCCTATGTTCCACATGAACCTAATAAGGTGCTTGAATTCAGGGAAAGGAAACTTTGTAGTTGACTACTAATCCCTGAGGTTAAAATTAGGTGGAAAGATAGGGAAATTGAGGATTCGACTTGGGAGTCGGTTGAGATTGTTCAGCGTAGTTCTCCTTCTTTTCATTGCAAGAGTGCAATGTTTTGAGAGAGGGAAAGTATGTTATATGTACATTATGTGTGCTATGTTATATGCACATACCTCGACTTCAGATTTGTGTCCCGGACCATCCATTGATAATCCCAGTGCATGATGTATTGTGAGCTCAAAGACTTTTATGGGTTCCTTTCCCCCTATATGAATAGTGTTTGTCTCCAGAAATTGTATTATCAACTTCCCTCCATCGTCGGGGCTTGCAGCTCTTCCCACCACTGGTGCTCCTGTTTTTCAAATCCACACTTTTTGCGCACTCCTGATGCTCTTTCTTCCTCATATTGGGGATGACCAAGGGCATGTAGAGGCTTTTTTAAGGCTTTTTGTTTGGCCTTTAGGACTTGTTGATCTTTGGCATGGTGATGTTTTCTGAGAAAGTGATGCAGATAGGTGCGAGAGTTATGTGCAAGAGAGTAGATTGTGAATGTGAATTTTTAGACTCCTTGTGTTCTTTGTTATGATGTTTTCCCCTTTTCACTTCCTTTTTTGGGGCGTTGTCATTTTCAACTTCCCGCTTTTCGATGTGATGTGACCCTTGATTCATATCATGGTCGCCGTCTCGGCTTAATGGTATTAAAGCATTCCCATTGTCTTCCCATCTTACCGTTTGAAAGTGGGGTTTTAATGATGTTGTCTTCCATGCAATTGCTTATGCCATCATTGTGGCCTTTTGAGTTGTTAATGTGGATCGGGCTGGCACACACTTGGTCACTCACTTTTTTATTGTCTTGGCTTTGATTGGTTGCGAAGATATGAGGTTTTGCGATCTAGCCACCTTTGCAGAATGGTAATCCTTCTGCAACTTTGTGGTCTTTTGTATTTTCCGCATCTGCCTCCACTAGTGAGATCATGCCACAATATATTGCGGATTGACTCCTGGTCTTCTGCCTTCTGCTTCTTCTAGTGTAATCACCTCCATGTGGCCTTTATATTTTCTCATCTTGAAGCTATTTACTATTTTTGAAAAAGGTGTACTATCCAATTTTTCTAAGGTCTTTCTGGCTGATTGGGCCCTTCAGTATGAATGGTCCAATCTATCGGATTTTGAATTTTTTGGGGTGAGCTCCCAGCTTGGAATTGTAGACCCCAATACAAGATCTGCTTTCTCAAAAATCATGTGCTTGAGACGCCTATCAGTCCAAGCCTTTCTTCTTTGCTACATTATCTCTACATTTAGAGAGATGATTTTCCTTTCTTCCTTTAAGGCTAAGAGTTCATGTATTTTGATCTTGCGGGATTCTTCCATTGGCAACTTCTCTTGAATGGCCACTCTCAGACTAGGTACCACAAATTCCATGGACATAACTGCTTCCAACCCATAGACCATCTTGAATGGTGTTAGCCTAGTTGAGACTTTGTAGGATGTGCGGAATGCCCATAGGGCCGTATCCAGAGCTTCTAGTCCCAATCATTTTTGTTAGTATTTACAATTTTCTTTAAAATCTTGGTCAAAACCTTGTTGGTTGATTATGCCTGGCCGTTGCACTATGGGTAGTAGGGTGAGGACTTCTTGATCAAGTATATCTTCATCAACCCTTTCATTACTTTGTTCATGAAATGTGTGCCCTGGTCCTCACTGACTATTTCCACCTTCTATCCATGCCTAGCAATGATGTTCTTGAAGAGGAACTTCATCACCTCTTTTGCAGAGTTGCTCTTTATATCTCTAGCTTCCGGCCACTTGGTAAAATAGTCAGTAGGCCACAATGTTTTACTCACATCTACTGCTCTTTGTTGGTGGCTTAATTGGTCCAACAAAATCCAATCCCCACTTCATGAATGGATATAGCGGCAGTATAGGTGAGATGGGCAATCTATCGAGATCTCCGAGTTGACCCATTCGCTGAGATAGACACCGCAGTTCTTTGCTATACTGTTGACAGTTGGCTACCATAGGCCTACTTGCAAAATTTTTCGGGCTGTTATTTCTCCGCCCATGTGTCCTCCGGTTATCCCACAATGTGCTTCTCTTAACATAACTTACTGCTCATGATCCAAGACACATCTGTGTAAGATCTAGTCTATGCCTCTTTTGTAAAGCTGCCCAGTAATCATGGTGAATTTTTTTCTTCTTAAGGCAATTCTCTTTTTCTGGTCAACGGTGTATCCTTCTGGAAAAGTTCCATCTTCCAAAAATTGCATCATGTCATAATACTAGTTTTCTTCCACTATAGTAGCTGCTGCTACTGTGAATAAATTAGTGTTTGGTAGTTGATCTTCTACACCCCCAAGGTAGGTTCTCCGGAATCTAGTTTGGACAAAAAGTTTGCCACCACTGCATTTTCTTTTCTGGGTGTGTGATGGATGGTGAACTCAAATTCTTGGAGTAGAAGCATCATTTTTTCCACCAGAAAAGCTTTGTTCACCAGATAAATGAGTGCTTGATGATCCACATGGAAAACAAATTTGTTTCCCAAGAGAGTGTGCCGAAACTTGTTCATAGCATAAATCATTGAGAGGGCTTCTCATTATGTTGTGCTTTAGTTCCTTTTCGCCCTTGATAGGGCTTTGTTGGATGGATGGGATGATGCATATAACCTTTTTGTTTTTCTTGCATCAGTGAGCTACCCACTGCTTTGTCTGAAGAAGCATCTACATAAACATGGAACATTAAATTCCATTCTGGGTTGATCATCACTAGGTGCGGATGACACCATGCTTTTCAGCCAATGGAATGTCTTCTGACATTCTAGACTCCATTCATACTTTGCATCTTTCTTGGTAAGTGTTTATAATGGGTGAGCTACATGTGCTAAATACTTCAAAAATCTCGCATGCCACTTCACCTTGCCCAGGAATCTTTCAAGTTGCTTAATGTTCTGGGCATCAAACATTTTGGATATGGCCTCCGCCTTAGACAAATCTATAGAGCAAATCCCTGGGTGACACAATGTGTCCTAGCAATGTTCTAGATTTTACTACAAAAGCACACTTGGCTGGATTCAACTTTAGCCTTGTATCTCTACAGCTCTGCAAATATACCCTTAAATGATAGATGTGCTTTGCCTTATCTCCAGACACGCTGAAAGAATCCACAAAAGCTTTCTTGAAGTTTGTCAGATAGTCATAGAAAATCTCCTGCACCATTCTCTGGAAGGTGGCAGGTGCATTTTTCAAGCCAAACATCATGACAGTTGCCCACAAAGACATCCCATTTGGTGATGAATGTGGTCTTCTCTTTGTCTTCCACAGCCATCTTCACCTAGTTATATCTGTTGAAGCCATCTAAAAAGGAGTACATCTCCTTTCTGCCAGCTACCTCATCTAGTAAGGAGTCTGTGAATGGAAGTGGAAAGGGATCTGACTTAGTTTTGTGACATTCAGCTTGCGGTAGTCCACACAAATTCTGATTTTCATATTCTTTTTGGGGGACTACCACGATCAGGATATCTAAGCATCTTTTTCCATTAGCACTATGAAACCCACTCTTATTAATTTTTCAATTTCTTCTTTGACTTGTTTTGCATAGTTTGGGTCCATTCTCTATACCTCTGTTGTTTGACAGGAATAGCTCCCTCTTTCAAGTTGATGCTGTGCTGGAAGAATTTAGGGTCAATTCCCTCCATGTCTTCGTATGACCAAGTGAAGACATCTTAGTATTCCTTTAGCAAGGATACCAACTCCTGTTTGAATTCATCTTTTAGTTCAAGGCTAATCTTTACATGCTTTTCTTCTTTTCCATCCCGACTTACTTTTGCGGCATTGTTTTCCTGGTTCTCCTTTTGCTTTTGCACCCAGTCTCGGATCTCTCGGATCTCTTCTTCTTGTTCCATATTTTGGGCCCATTTGATTTCTTTTGAGGCTTTTTCTTGCAAGGTTTTTCTCAATTTTGAGTCCTCCTCAATCTTTTAGAATCTGCTTCTTTCTTCATTTGATTGTCTAGTGCCACCTTATTTTCACCCTTTGCTTCTGCATAATGTCTTATTACTACATCCACATTCAACATGTACAAGGGTACCAAGTCTCGGTGTTCACGGAGTATTTTGTTCTCTTCGTCCTCACATCAAAGCCTTCTGACATGTTGAATGTTTGTGCATGGACTGGTCTCTAAGTAGGCTTCACTGATCCCCTTGTATCAGAGAGATCAACCTGCACTTTTCGCTTTCCTTTTCTAATGAATGGTGATTTGGGTCCTACCCCAATCCTGCTTCACCTTACCATGTCTCAACCAGGGCCTTCCCAATAACACCTGGTAAGACTCGGTGTGGTTTTCTGTGGTAATAACCACCACATTGACCTTGAAGGCAATCTGTTTGATTTTCATTGGGACATTATTAATGATTCCTTTAGGTACTACTACCATGTTATCTACCATTCTTATGTTGAATGGAATGGGGTCCCACTTGAGACCCAATCCCAATGCAGTTTGCTTGGTGATGATATTCACTCCGGATCCTACATCCAACACTGCATCATTGATGAGTATATTGTTCAGTTGAATTATGACTTTGGCCACATCATCATCTCTAGATGTTGGTGGTTCTTTGGCTTGCATATTGTTACATTCTGGGGTCTAATGGCACTTGATTCAGCAAGGCTAAGGTAAGATTTTGACTTAAATATCTTTGGTGCCATTGATAGGGACTAGCCTAGGACTTAGCTTTGTTCTTCCATCCATTCCTCCTAGGTATTGGGATCAACTAATACCTAATATTACCCGATGTTGATTATGAGATCACACTATAGTATATAATTTTAGAGCTTTGGATGTGATTTATTTGTTGTTTTGTATTTGTTATGAAGCTTGGTTACATTAGAGAATTCTATTTCCATATCTTAGAAGGGAAAAATCCTTTGGGTGAAGCTCTAGTGAAGGAGTGGGAACAAGACCAAAAACCTCAAAGTTCATTCCCTCAAGAAGTGCTCAAACCATGTCGAATGCCACAATGTTTTAAACCTTTAGTGCTAATCTTGAGTTAGGTTTATCCCAAATTAGCCATAATTAGGTAACCCAACAACCAGAGTTTTGAAAATTAGGACATATCTCTTTTGGTGTACCATTCGACACAAACAAGCACACATAACACACAAGACACCTAACAACAAGCATACATAGTGTAAGCAGGAGTCCCACTTTCTATAAGAGAAGCTTCTTCACCATGGAACAAGTTCTAGTTTCTCTCTATTCAGATGAGGAACATGGAGCACAAGAAAGGTAAAGAGCCAATGATAGGGTTTATCTCAAACTTAAGGGATCCACAAGAGAAATCACATAACATGTCCTTAGCCCGACCACCATAACCCTACCACCTCAATGTGAAGCACCTCGACTGCAACCTCTCCCTGAATTTGAGTAAAAGGCTTGTTCTAAAGTGTTCTTGCTTTGGAAGGAATAGTCTTCACCCAAAGGCTTATTTTCTATGATTAACATAGATACTAAATCCCGAAAGTTGAGAGGAAGAGTCTTCACCCAAAGGCTTCTCTTCTATGATTAACATAGATACTAAATCCTGAAAGTTGGGGACATTCTCTCTTACAACAATAAAGATCTTGAATTGCTTATATTCTTTGCCAAGCTCATTTAAACAAATACTCACCAAGTTATCATCTTCCATATTGAGACATTAATAGATACAAGGGATTTAACAATACCCTTGATCTTCAATGCATACTCGTTGATATAGATATCCTTTTTCTCCACTATATGCAACTTCTATTTTGGTTGCAACTTCCTTGCCTTTGTGTTTGTTGTTTGGAACATCTTCACCAAGTTTTGCCATGCAGCTACTATTGGAGTGTTGGCATCTTGTATATGCCCTATCACAGTGTCTCTGTCAATGACTGAAAGCTAATACACATGACTTTCCTTACACCCTGGTTCTAGTCTTTGAATGCCTTCTCTTCAGGCAATTCCAAAGGCTCCTCATTTTCTCCTTCAACATAGTCTCAAAATTCTTTTCTCGTAAGTATCAGAAAATTTATCATTCTAAACTTCCATGCATGGAAGTTGTTTGTCAAGCTCCTCTCACTGATAATAAGGTTGATGTTGTCAGATATCTTTGCTTTGCAAAACAACCAGAAATCTATTAAACAAACAATTTCTGTATGCAATCTACAACACAATAGTATCTCTTGTTGTAACTCCTGTAGTAGCGATACTTCTACACAATTTGTATGTCACAGAACATGACCAGAGTACATGTACATACACCCAAAATCAGCAATACACGTGCAAGTTTGGACACCCAAAATGCACTGTCGCGCTACAATAACTAGTGTTCGAATAGAAACAATTCCAAATCGAAATTTTCTAAAAGTGCCCAACACACCTTGCAGTGGCCAAATGGAGATCGAGACGTGCCCAAAACATGAATATGGCCCAATTGTAGTACAAAGTACTGCGCACCATATAGGTTCCTCTTCACCTGCAAAGATAGCTCCTTAATCGAAAATGTGTAGCTCCCAAAGCTACCTAAGGGGTGTCATACAAAAACAAGAAGAGGAAGAGATAACGATGCTCTTACCTATGTGCACTACTTCCTTTGTCTTCGTAGCTTCCTTTTCTTGTCAATCCACTCTAATTTCTTACTCTATAATAGAGATTTCATGTCAAGCTCACATCTCGGGGGGCTAAACCTCTACTATCAGTTCCCATTGTTGGAGCTTCTTCTCAGCCTGTTGCCCTTCTCTTCTCTGAGAATGCACCTCTTATTGCTTGCTCTCCTCTTTGCTAAGATTTTATAAAGCTTTCATGGCAATCTTAACCATGTGCTCGGTTGTCCTTAAGTTTGCCTTTTTGGGACATGCTACCTTTGAAGCTACTATGTGCTACTACATCATATACTATTCCTAGATTAGCAGTGCAAGACTTCAATTGTTGAAGCTGCTAATCATTATCACAACCCCTCTTTTATATGCTTGGTTGGTTTTTCCTTGTGTTAACCAAAACATACTACCTTGCACGAGAGAGAGAGAGAGAGAGAGAGAGAGAGAGAGAGAGAGAGAGAGAGAGAGGATGAGAATGATGCCATGCAAGGGTCGATTCAGAGACTTGCATTTAGCCAACCCTAATGCCATGCAGGGGTCGATTCAGAGACTTGCATTTAGCCAACCCTAATGAGGGTTAACTCCTCTATGTGAGGCCACTAGGGAATCACTCCACCTCCACTTGTGTCACTCAAACGGAGATCCACAAGCTAGGTAGTGAGCAAGGAAGAAGGGAGCTATGGAAAGCTCTACCTCCACTCAATTCCAATGTGCATGCAAGAGGGATCTTGAGAGGGAGACAAGAGAAGGGAGAAGAGAAGAGAAGGGAGAAGAGAAGAGAAGATTAGACTAACACCATCCACTCCATGCATGAGCACAATAGAGTGAGAGGGAGAGAGAAGGCAAGACTCAATTGTGACAAACGGGATTGTGTTTTTTTCATATTCCATAAATCATTTATATACATGAGCTCACTTTTTACAATGGCCGGCTACCCATTTTCAATTGGGGCCCCAAAATTGGCTTCCTAGCTTTATGTGCATCTAGCTCATTCCTACAACCAGCATTACACACAAGTCATAAGCTTGGTCATCCCATATATCCTTTTTCAATAAGCATTTAGCGTGGTTACGTAATGATGGATTACAAGAAGCATAACCACGCTTGAAAAATAACATTAATCAGTGTGGTTAACATAGCCCTCTCCCTAATTCAGGTCTGTCCCTCGGAGCTAGCAAGGGAGAGGGGTATGTTAATCAGTGTGGTTAACATACCCCTCTCCCTAATTTAGGTCTGTCCCTCAGAGCTAGCAAGGGAGAGGGGTATGTTAATCACTGTGGTTAACATACACCTCCCCCTAATTCAGGTTTGTCCTCAGAGCTAGCAAGGGATCTACCGGTAGTAGATTGAGTAAGTGTGCGGATGAAGTCTTGCCGCATGACATGGGATGTGGGGGGGCCTCAATGGAAGACTTTGTAACTTGCCTAGAAGGTCGTGTCCATCATATCTTTAAACGTCTGTAGGCGCCAGGCAGGCATCCACTAGATGCGCTTGAAATAGCCAAAAAAGTTGCTTCAAAGTGGGGCCTTTATTGAGGTCGAAGGCTAGGCCTTGACTGCCCTCGTGGTAGTAGTGCCAATCCGAGAAGCTTTCCAAGAGAGTAATGATGAGGTTAAAAAACTAGATGGTTCCTACCACTACAGAACCCGGCACCTTCTTGTTTCTATCGAGATGAAGGTGTGGATGCATTTGAGCATGGTGTCCTCAGTGCAAGGGTTTTGGGGCGTCGAAAGGAGCAAACCAAGGGAAGTTGTAGAGAAGCTTCAGGTAATGTTGGATAGATATTCTAGATCAATGCAGAGTGGGAGTGCGATGCCTTACAGTACTATTCCTAGATGAATGGCTTAAGGAGGAAAGGACATCACCAGGTCAGCTACTCCCACGAGTTCAAACATGATGGGGCGAGTAGTGGGTGGGGGGGCTGTCGTGGCCTCTGTGTTGACGAGGGGTGCTCATGCTTCCAGCTGCGATGTTTGGCGTCGAGGTATGGCTGTAGTAGGATATGAATGTCCATGCGATCGATCATCCTGGCAATGGGGGCCTTCCAACAAGTGCGTAGATTGATCTTGATTTTTTGGTCCTTTCTCTGAATGTATATGTGGTCGGTATCCCAATCATGGATCATTTTTGTCTCCCTCACATAAAGGGTCATCCAAGGATGTAATCATACGAAACTGGCTATCAACAGCTCAAGCTCATCACCACGAAGGTGCGGTGGAAGGTGGTTCCAAGGATCTTGATCTTTAAATCCTTCAAGCGACCTATGGGCCTAGCGTGGGGCTCCATCAGTGAGTTTCACCAACAAGGTTGTGTCATCCATGCTTGGTGCCCCCCATTTCTCCCAACATTGTTTTGTGAGACAATACTTGACCCTCCATCCAGGATAGCAATGACCTAAAGGCCATCGAAGGTTATGGGTAACACCGCATTGAGTTTATCACCTTCGAAATATTGTCCAAGTTTGTTGACTCAAACCGTGGGGGTGCCAGTGATCCCATGGGGTTCAATGGGTTCATCTTCCTCAATCTCATTAGAGCTATCTACCTCTGCAAATTCCTGCATCCTTGCTCCGAGGAGTCCCTCCGTCCAATCTTATGTTTCTCAAAAAAAATTCTATGCTAGTATTCTTTTAAAAGAAAAAAGAAAGAGGGAAGGGGATTTTTTAAAATTTATAATTGGAAAAAAGAAGTTAGGGGAGGATTTTTTAGTAATATTAAAGTACGAAGCACATATAGGTACCTCCACACCTACGAAGATAGCTCCTCAATCAGAGATGTGTAACTCTCAAAGCTACCCAAGGGGTGTCGCACCAAAATAAGAAGGGGAAGAGATGATGATTCTCTCACCCGTATGCACCGCTTCCTTTAGCTTCCTTTTTGCTTGTCAATCTGCTCCAATTTCCTTTGCCTTCGTAGCTTCCTTTGCTTGTCTCAATATTCTCCAATTTCTTGCTCTATAATAGAGTCTACAATAGAGATTTCATGTCAAGCTCATATCCTGGGGCCAAAACTTTGCTATCACTTCCCATCGCTGGAGCTTCTTCTCAGCTTATTACCCTTCTCTTCTTTGAGCATGCACCACTCGCTGTATGCTTACCTCTTTGCTAAGCTTTTGTAAAGCCCTCATGGAGATTTCAACCATGTTCTTGGTTGCCCTTCAGTTTACCACACTCAGACATGCTGCCTTTGAAGCTACTCTCTGACGTGTTTTATACTGCTACTGTTAGATTAGCAGTGTATGACTTCAATTGTTGAAGCTACTTATTATCATCACAACCCCTCTTTTATATCCTTAGTTGGTGCTACCTTGCTCTCCAATCTTCACTTTTATCTTCTCTTGTTTATCCTCCCCCAACTTTGAGCAACATACTTTTTCTCTACTGCATCAACTACCTTGGTGCATTTCTAGGTACTTTTTGATAGGTTAAACCTGGTACTGCTTCCTCTTCACATTCTCTATGTCCAAGCTTAGTTTGTGTGCCAACTCGATGATGTAATGGCTAACTTCTACCCTTGATATAGAAGATCCTCTTGCAATCCCTTCTAACTACATTCTTTTGCCTCTCCATGAAGGACTTGGTAGCATTGACTCTTTTTTACCCCACTCTATGCCAAGCCTTCCATTACCTTTGCAAACCTCCTTGAATGAGGTTTTCTCAGCCAATTGACATGGGATTTTTATGAGTTCACCATTGAGCTCCTTATGAAAAGATAGTGGCAAGAGGCTCACAAGATGATAGTTGCTCAATGCTAACTGCTTTGGGTGTGAGGCATGTTTATCCACCGAGAGGTTATGGGCCATGGTGCGGCCATGCCCTTGACAACAGCTGTGTAATGCCACACGTGGTGCCCCGATAGCTCCACCCATGGGATATGGGCCATGGTGTGGCCATTCCCTTGTCTTATGTATTGCTGAGAGGCTAGGATTGCATGGGCTTGGCCTTGCTCGACCACATTACATAGGGCTATAGTGGCATGCATGGCCACATGGCCCCAACATGCATGAATAGGCTTGCATGTTTCTTTTTTTTTTTAAAAAAATCTATGTTTTTATTCTTTAAAAAAAAGAAAGAGGGAAGAGGTTTTTTTAAAATCTATAATTGGAAAAAATAAAGTAGGGGAGGCTTTTTTAATAATATTAAAGTAAAATAAATTTTAAATTTAAAAAAGAATAAAATACATTTAAAAAAGGGGGGGTACATATTGAGGGGGGTTGACAAAAAGGGCCCTTGAGGGGGGGAGGAGGGTTTATTTTTATGGATGTGTGTGTGCACATGCATTGTGCAAGTGTGCATACAAATAGAGGGAGGTATGCATGTGTTTAAACAGTATGCACATGCGGTTATGTTTTCTTTATATGTGTACACGTGTGTGCAAATGTATGTAGAGAGTGTATGTGTTTGTGCAAGAGTGTACGGATAAATGGGGGTGTGCACACATGTGCATATGTTTAAAGAGTATGCACATGTAGTTGTGTGTGTTTTATGTATGTGCAAATGTGTGTGTAGAGTGTGTGTTTTTGTGCAAGTGTGCATACAAATAGAGGGAGGTATGCATGTGTTTAAATAGTATGCACATGCAGTTATGTTTTCTTTATATGTGTACACGTGTGTGCAAATGTATGTAGAGAGTGTATGTGTTTGTGCAAGAGTGTACGGATAAATGGGGGTGTGCACACACGTGCATATGTTTAAAGAGTATGCACATGTAGTTGTGTGTGTTTTATGTATGTGCAAATGTGTGTGCAGAGTGTGTGTTTTTGTGCAAGTGTGTGTATAGATAGAGGGAGGGGTGCACATGCTAGTGTCTATGTCTGCATGTGGTATGCTAGTGTGTGTTTAAGGAGCATATGCACATGGGGGTGTGTGTTTTTGTGTATGGACACATGCAACAAGTTTGTGTTCACACACAATTGTTTTAGTTTGTAATTTATTTTAGTTTTTTTATTTTTTAATCATTCTTGGGTATATCTATCTATACAATTGGTAGGAGGTGCTACGTTGTTACATATGTAAAAATGGGGTTTAATACTTTCAGCTTACCTTGTAGGTTCACTAAGTGAAGGAAAAAAGACAAAAGCTACCCACTACCCCCAGGTTTGTTGGCATGCACTTGATTGCTTTGTCCTTCTAATTCTAGTTGGCGAGTTGGTGATGCAGCTTGGCAAACGGGGGTGTTATGGGAATATGCTAACCCCTTTAAGACTTAAGAATGCTTGGCGGTGATAAGGAAGTGTAAGTGCAGCTTTCTTTGGGGTTTGGCACCATATACAGTTGTCTTTTAATGGGAACGGGGATAGGTAAGGCCATTGATGAACATGGGCTAGGTGTTGCCCTTTGTTGCTTAGTGTCCATAGCCTCTTTTGACTCCTTTGGAGGTCTACATGTGAAGCAAGGTGCCTAATTAGGAGTGGCATTATGGTGCAGGTTGTATTGGCTTTAGAACTTAAAGGTAACATTTCCCTTCGTAGTGCTTCTAAGAGCTTAGTTGGGATTGAACAGAATGCCATCTAGTACTAGGCATGAATTAGGGTTTGGGATCACTACTTAACTCGCATTGACTTGGGAGAATGGAGTGTAGACCCTAAGGTGTTTGTCGTTGAGACCTAAACAAAAGGGTTTTGCTTGTAGAAGCCTTGAGCTTCTAACATCTTGACGGGGATCCAATGGGGCTTGGGTTGTGTTTAAATTCTTTTACATGAGGATCTCTCACTTGGCAGATTTTCTCTCATGGGTAGGCTTCTAGACAAATGGTGGTTGTTTGCCTGGTCTTTGTTAGTTTCATCATTGGGCATTGCACTACATTCTTTTCCATTTGATCCAAGAGGGGTCATATGTCTTGATGGGCGACATCAACATTTAGCTTTGGATGTGATATTTTGGCTTTTGTATATAGCCTTTGTATGTGTCTTTTATGCACGGCCACCTTTGATTTCAAGGATGAGATCATTGTGAGAGGGGATGGTTTGTAACAAAGGGATTCTAGGCTTGTACATGCACATGAGGGATGGGCCTAGGCACATGGGGTTTAGGGGCATTTACACGTGGTGTTAGGGTAGGGCCTTGGGACTATAAAAGGCACTAGCCCTAGGACTATTATACCCTTTAAAACCTTTATGATCTTTGATATCTTTGGATACCTTTAGACATCCTTAGCTTTCTCTCTAATCCAAGCTAATCATATACTAATCATCCTAAACCAGGCGAATCTAGGTGTAGCTTTCTTTCATCATATACATATAGACACTAATATAGTACACACATAACAATCCATACAATGGGAGACCATTGCTATATATTATTATTTTAGATATCTCTCTCCAAACAACATATAGATAGTCTCAAATACCAACACAAAATAAATAGACCTAAAACCACACAAATGCACATTGATAAACACATGCATAGACATAAACATATGTAGACATCCACTCCATTCAACCACACCATTGCACACAAATTGCTGACTGAATGTGTCAAATGATGTGGATATGGGCGAGGTGTAGTGTTGGGGATTAAGTTTGGCATGATAAGTTAGAGGTGGGGGTGTTGCACTAGTGAATGCAGTCATGTTGTAGGTAAGCGTTGTGGGCTTCTTTTGGGTTCGTAGACTTTAAGGTCTCCTTTAGCGCCAGTAGACCAGGCGGCTAGCTTGCTAATGGATGGCAATGTTGTGACCGCTAGAAGAAGAGCTTTGTGTAAGCAACTTTGTGTATGCTTTTAGGGCCTTGATGAGATCATGGGCATGGGCCTAACATTGGTTTCAGTCGTCGTCAATGAGAGAGAGATGTTGGCGACAGACTAGAGCACCCTGGATAGAGCATTGGAGTGAAGCAATGTTTAGAGCATGAAGGGAAGTGTGCACTTGAGCACCCTCGATGATCAGAGCAGCATTTGAAGTGTGAATAGTAGTGTGATGTGATTTAATATGACATGGTCACCTGAGTGGTCACTTGAGCATGAGAAGCATGATGGTCAAGCATGAGGACCATGGTTGGGTGAGGTGCCACGTGGTAGGTAGACCAAGTCTCTTAATAGAAGAAGGGAACACTACCATGTGGGGAGCACGTGGGGTACATAGGACTCGCCGCACATGGAAATCTCCATCATTCATTAATAGATAAAAGAAGAAGAAGAAGAAAGAAGATAGATGTTATTCATAAAAAATAATGAATAAATAGGAAAAAAATCATATAAAAATTTTAATCTTTAACTCTCTACTTCAACGTGAATATGATATCATACATGCTCTTAGCCACATGTCTTGATATGGAGCCCCCTTTTGGCATTCAACCTCATCTTGCCACATGGCAAGGGGAACTAGCATGTTTAATAGAATATATACAGAGGCATACAAAAAGCCACATGCAAAAAAATAGAAATTAGTCGAGTATTATTTACACTACGATATTCTTTTCATATTTTCTTAATAATAAATTTATTTTATCTCCTTAAATAAATCTAATATATTCTTTAAAATGATACTAACAGCAATGACACATACTTTAAAAAGGTAACAAATTGCTTCTAGGTTGTTCTTGCCAGATGTAAATCTTTCTTATATACAACATTTGTGATACAAACCATTTCTAGAGCGCTCACATTGGTCTCAGGCATTATCTTGAAGGAATACCTTGATAAAATTTGATGATCGCACACATGAGAAAGTAACATATGATTTCCCATGACTAAACACGAGTGTTGCCTAGTATAATCCTAAAAGAGACATTGTTTGGCCTTTGATTTGTTTATTGCTATGCCAAATGCAAGTTGAATAGGGAACTTCCTTCATCTCATTTTAAATGAAAGCTATAATATATGTGGAATGAAATTCATCCTCGAAATGAACAACTTGTCTCCAATATTAGTGCCAATAATAATTGCTACCTCTAGCATCTTTATGTGGAACTCCTTGCATATTAATCAAGTTCTATCACACAATTCCTTTCGATGATTTAGATTTTGTAATAAAATTTCCAGAGCATTTCAAGCCAATGAGGTGGATACTCACCACCAAGATTAAGGTTGTTTAGATACTCTAATACATACAAAAAAGAACCTTCTTGTCATTGAGTGAATCAGCACTCCCCAGGCATGACATTTACTATGACGCTATTGATAGCATCACCCTCAAGGTTTTAAGGTGCAAGAATTACACACTTTCTAAAATATAATGCATATTCTACAATACTTAAGATTCCCCTATACACCCATTAAATCGAGTGTTCCATAAACCCTCTATCTCTCTAAAAGCATTTTGGTGAAATTGACACAATACCTTCTTTTATCCCCCCTATGCCTGTTCCATTGCCAATGTCTAGAACCCATTGTATGAATTCATGCTCCGTTGATTATTGCCATCTTGAAGGGCACACATGTTCTATGTAAGCTTTAGTACTTGAGTGTCTTTCCATATCTGTGAGTGATAGAATGCGGCATTAATAATGTCATCTCATCCTACCTTTGGACCGACAAGTCTAAAATCTCTGCCAAACAATATGACCTTTCCACTAAACAAGATCTGTCTAAAATCTCTACCAAACAATATGACCTTTCCACCAAAAATTTGATCACACTAGCCATGATGTCTCTCAATGTCATGTGCCTAATGCTTCAAAGGTATGTTGAAGGGACATGGGTGCCTTATCCCATATTATTAGATTAGCTAGCTTCACAACATCTACAATAACCTTTATATTACATGTACTAACTGTATGTAGGTCCAATGGTATTTTGAACTGTGAGTGAGTTGTGTGACCAACGCCAGAAGATGCATATGCCAAAGCAATGTGACCCTCCCCGTGCAACTAAGAAAGTAAACAATTATAGAGAAAGGTCTTGCCATACCCTCCTGGACCATCAAGAAAAAACACTTCACCAACATCGGCATAGATTGCCTCTAAAATCTAATTAAAGGCATCCAGATGACATTCATTTATAGTTGTTTCCATCCAATCGGTAATTTGTGCATCCTGGTCATACGTCAAACATTCTTTCTTCTTGCAATAATCCATTTGTACCTACTGACATAATAGATCTATCAATAGGAAGGATTCCCTCAAACTCAATCAATCTTCAGCTATGCTACTAAAGAATGAGCTCTAAATGCAATAGAGCCTACACTACTTGACGATCGTTTAAATGATCCATACTCAATTCTAATGCATGAAATAAATCATTCAAAAGTTTCAATAAAAATATTTCTCACAAAAGGTTAGGAGAGGCATGTTACAGGACCTTTGGTTTATGGAGATTTGAATATACCACAAATTGATAAATAAAGAAAATAAACCATAGACACCATATCATAACTCAAGAGCATAAAATTAAAGAACACAATATTGGGTGCAATCCTCCCCTCGACGTGTGTGGCTCCTCTCCCACACGTGGTATTTAAATTATATTTCATAAATTTAGCCCTTGGAGCTATAAATAGCATAGCTTTTCCAAAATTGGGCCTTTACAAAATTGAACCATAGTCCAATGCTTTTAAAGTATCTTATCAAAAATAAACCTTGCCCACAACATATGTACAATGGGATAAAACATACAAAATTAATTATTTTGCACACATGTGCACAGCTAGCTAATTCCATCCAATGTCCACCTTTGTGGTCCCAAACTTATGATTTATACTAAAAAACAGTCCATAATGTTAGATCACAATTACTTTGGAATCAAAATAATACTGACACAGTGGAAATCATTATGGAAATTTACTACCATGCTTTACACATAAACCATGCATCACACATAATTAATCGAGTTCACTCCTGCATTGGATTCTTTCACAACATCTTCACATGCGTCACACATGTTCACAGAGTTGATCGGATTCACTCACAATCAAACTCACACCACACATCTCACCTGTGTCATCTCACCTGTGTCGCACGTATTCATAGAGTTGATCCAATTCACTCATAATCAAACTCACACCACACATCTCACACGTTACCATTGATTGGATTCACTCACAATCAACTTAGCCCAAGAGAGTATTTTCACTTGTTGGGTCACTCAACAATTAATAAATTAATTATCATAACATCCCTCTGCAAGCTGTCCCTCTTGCTTGGGTTGCAGCTGTCCTACATGTTTAAATTTTAGCAAGTGAAAAGAGCCAAGATAGAGTATCTATCACAGATAGAATCCCTCTCAATACTTAATTGTGATAAGTTATCCATCACACATAAATATCATTAAAAGTATCCATCTCACGAACATCAAAAAGAGTATTATACTTCACAAAAAGTAACACGAGTATCTTCATAGAAAACTCGTTAATTTTTCTTGCTATTAAGATGAAGATAATTGTAATAAATTAAAGCAATTCTATGTATAATAAAATCTATAGGCTCAATGTGAAAAGACAATAAGTGACATATATTCTTCAATGATCAATCAAAAAACATATGTGCATCATTGTTAGTTAAGTGAAGTCTTAATAGTGAATGGTCTAATATGTACTTTCTTTCGCATTTAGAAGGTACGTTATATCAGTCATTGAAACTATTATGACAAATAATTTAAATTTAACTAAGCACTATTCATTGTCTATTTAGGAAATCAACAAACACACCCTATAATAATTTCCCCCTCTTGCTTGGCAAAACTCTAAATTTCTTTTCATATTGAACAATGCATAAGAATGAGTTTTAGGCTTACCTTGTTAATCATAGAAAAGTCATGATTTGGAGTACCCTCTTGATTTGGTTGGTTGGTTGCCGTTTTCTTCATCTTCAATCACGTTTATGGCCACAACTCAATTCTTTGTCTTCTCTTGACACTAGTATGCATAATGTTCTTCTTTGTCACATCTGTAGCATGTAATCACACGAGGCTTGTTATTCTTCCTTGCTACTTCGGTCTTCTTTCCATTCGCTTGTGAACCATTATTCCTCTATGCTTCACCTTTACATTGAAATTTCTAAAAATGTTTGGAAAGAGGGCTAGATCGATGAAACTAAGAAACGTGACAATCTGCCACTGTAGTGTCCCTAGAAAGTCTATTTTTCTTCTCACAATTTGTCACTAGAGACATGGTGTTGCTAAGATAATGAGGATGGAACTTGTTCACTTCTGCTCTAACCGACTGTCTTCAATCCAGCTATGAACTTCCACTTTTTTTCCTTTGATCGCACTCTCTCGATGGCCTAAAGTTGAATAAGTGTTTGCCAAAATTATCCACATACATCTATATAGTTTCTTTATCAAGCTGGTGTAGCATGTCCCATTATTGATGCACCCTGGCTTTGTATCGAGTGGAATGATGAGATTTTTAAATTCCTTCCAAGTCCTTGGTCTATTTGGTCCTTGCTTGATGGCATTCCACCGTAGAGGTACACTGGTTGGCATCACATTTGACTTTGTCTTTCTTTGAAAATTCTTCCCTAGAGAAATAGTCATCAAGTTGACTAAGCCATGACAGTATGATCTTTGGTTTCTTCTTTTCCATCAAAATTTTTAAAAGTGAAAGCTTTGTGGCTAATTTTTCTTTCCTTTCCTTCTTCCTTTTCTATGCTTGAAGAGTAGCCTATATTGTTTCACGTATGCGGTGCCCCTTAGAATATGAAGAATCAAATCTAGAAGACGGCCTTATTCTTCTCTCAAGTTCTTCTCTTTGATTACGCTCACTGACGAGTTAATATTGAAGTGCTTTTAATTGATCTTAGATAGTTGGTGGTAGAGGATAGGTTGCCATTATAGAAGAACCAAGCAAAATAATATAGAAGTGCAAAAATAAAATAGAAAAAATAGTAGGCTTATCTGACTATCATATATTCGAAAGAAGGCTTATTGAAGCAGTGGAAGTCGATGGCATCCAATGAAAATTCAGAATAATAATCCAATAACGCCTTGATGTTGACAATTCCGAAAGAAGCCCATTCAAAACTCTTGCTAGAGTTTCTACCTCAAACAATTTGAAACAATAACTCGTATCAAGTCCATACTCCACCAATCAAAAGTTGGTCGACTTTGGCAAGTTGTTTAACACCTCCAAAATTTTCTGACTTGATAACAAAACTTGCCGAAAGCATCAAACAAAAGCTTCAATTTGATAATCAAATCCCTCGATTTGAATTGGAGAGGATAAATCCAAAAGTGGTAAGTGGCTGGAAATGTGACCAATTTGTTGTAGAGGTTGTGAAAAGAATTCAAAAATTTTTAAGGTAAATTTTTGGGCTCCCAAAATCTCAAAAATAGCATATTTTGAGTAAAAATTAGAATTTTGGGAGCAATTTCAGAGCTAAAAATTTCTAGAAATTTACAAAAGACATTGTTGAGGCTTTGGAGATTTTCTTGCAAAATTTTTGGAGCTTGAAAAATATATATATATAAGTTTTATAGCATAGCAAAGCTTAAAAGCTTAAGCTACTAATAAGTTTCTCCATGGTTATAATTCCATGACGTTGTGAGGGTTTTTTAAAAAAAGAATAAGAAAATCGATGTCGCCCTGCTCTACAAAGGAAAATATTTTAAAGCTTTGAAAAATCTAAAGCCTTAATTTTTAAGCTTTAGACTTCTCCCTCTCTTGAAATCGGTGCAGCATGAAAATTACCCATGAGGCCATTTCCAAATTCGTGGTTTTTGCAAGATTAATAGCTCCTTCCATTATACAAATTGAGCAGAGGGTAAGCTTAGTAATTTTGAAATTAGACCAATAATCTCCTCAAAGATCTGATTTCATCCATACAGATGGATTAGGGAGAGAATTAGAATTGAGGAAGGTGGTTTTGGGAGAAGAAGGGTGGTTTCACTTCAAGAAAAGTGGTTTCATGCATGAAGGTGGCTTAAAACCTTAACCCTTGATTAGAATATCCTTAACTCTTGATCACCTTAACCCTTGATCATTGAACCTTAACCCTTGATCACCTTAACCCTTGATGAGAATATCCTTGATCACCTTAACCCTTGATCCGAATATTGATCTGACTACCCAATTTTTATTATTATAAAACATTGATTCTTTGCCCAAAGGTCTCTTTGCTTTTGCCACCTTTGCCCTTTGTATTTTTGAATGAATCATGTCTTTGTCCAAGGCCCTTGTACCCTTGCTGTAGGCTTTTTGCAGATTCTACTTTTCTCGTGTGCAAGTATTTTGAATTTGTAGAAAAGCCTTCAAATTTTCTCCAAGCCAATAACCCTTTAGAAAAAAATCCATTTCTTGATTTTTCTTTCAAGTCTTCATGACCCAAATTCAATACTTGAATTTGTCGTGCTTAATGCCAGTGGTATAGGACCTTTAGTACATGGAGATTTGAATATACCACAAATACAAAAAATAAACCATAGACACCATAGCGTAACTCAAGAGCATGAAATCAAAGAACACAAGATTGGGTGCAATCCTCCCCTCGACGTGTGTGGATCCTCTCCCACATGCTGTATTTAAATTATATTTCATAAATTTAGCCTTTGGAGCCATAAATAGCATAGCTTTTTCAAAATTGGACTTTTTACAAGATTGAACCATAGTCCAATGGTTTTAAAGTATGTTATTAAAAATAAACCTTGCCCAACATATGTACAATGGGCCAAACCATACAAAATTAATTATTTTGCCGTACCTCAAAGAGAGAAAAGGGTTATATGGAACAACCCATCGACTATCCACCATAATCCTTTATCTGGATGAAACTACCATCATCTCGACGCATGTAAGTTAGATACCCATTGTCATCAACACTAGTACTGTTATGACCCATGTTATTTGACGAATCATAATCATGGTCATTTAATATTTGATTTATATTTTTTTTACGATGCCTATTTCTCATGAACACGTTAGGATTGATTGATGTGATGTCAATTGATTGTTACTACTGATGTGGTTTATGTTTATGAGTTTAGGTGATGAGGTGTGCAAGGGTACCGATTTAGGTGCTGCACAGTGTGAGGGTACCGATTTAGGTGTCGCACGGATGGTGGATTGAGTCGTGGCGTGTGGACAGATCTCATTATTATGTTCACAATATTTTGTGGCTGTACTATGGCATTTGATATTATTTTGACATCAGTGTGATGTGTGTGTGTGCATGCGTCAATTTATTGTACAGTGTACGTACGAGCATTAGTTGATTTATTTTGTAATGTGCATATGTGCACAAGTTAGATTATTGTATTAGAAGAATTGTGCAAACCTTAGAAGGTTTGAGGACAAAGGCTAATTAAATGGCAAAGTCCAAATATGGATGTGTACTTTATTTTTGGCTAAAAGCTTACCTTTGGAATATATCACAAATACCCACGCAAGAAGTAGCCACTCACATTGGGAGGGGGAAGATTGCACCCAGTCTTGTATTGCCTTGTGTTGATGGTGATGTATTTCTTTCTCTTACTCTATGTTTTGATTGGTTCCAATATTCAGAGAGCGATTTTATTCGGCCGCGAGGAAGTCAAAAGTTTCAGAAATTTTGAATGAATTGGAGCAAAGTGTGGGGAGTTATCAGATCAGTCTCCTAATGATGTGGATTTTACTATTCCAACTGTTCAACTAGAATTTGATGATCGAATGTTTTGCTAGATGGCGGTTTTGGAGTGAATATTTTGTCAGAAACTGAATTTTTGAAGTTGAAAAATGCAAAGTTGGAACCAGCATCATTTCAAGTGAGGATGGCGGATCAACAAAGGGTTCAACCAATTGGAATGCTTAGACACCAATCTCTCAAAGTGCACGGATTGCAGTTTCAAGCAAATTTTGTTGTCTTAAAGATGCAAGATGCAAGGAATGCCTACACAATGTTGTTGAGAAGGCCATGGTTTAAAATAGCAAAGCTCAAGCAGGATTGGGAAAAGAATGAAGTAATATTGAAAAAGAGGAAGAATTTGGTAAGATTTCCGATGGGTTCTAGGAAGAAGTTGTCGATGTCATTGAAGCTGACGATCAATTTGGCAGAAGAAGTCGAGGATGATGAAGAGGCCTGTTTCTTGGCAGCTAATCCGACTGTAGTTCTTGTATTTGAAGTAGATGTGGAACAGATTATTGATCGATATGCCTTGTAGGAAGAATCAAAGATGGTGTCTAGTCAACCTGTGGAGAAGGGTTCAACACAAGATCAGACGTAGAAGTCAGATAAGGGTGTCTTATGTTTTGTTATATGTTTTAATTTTCAATTTAATTCAAGTAGTTTTTTTAATATTGATATATTTTATGAGTTTTTTGATTATTCTCTTCAAGAAAATTAAAGGGTCCGGTTGCAGTGGTATCAGAGCTTTGGTGTAATTTAATTTTCTTGAAGGCGGTCAAAAGAGGTGAAAGAGACAAAAACAGAGGTGATTTTGGTAATTTTCTTGAATTTAAATTGAAGAAGAACACGTTTAGGGATTTTTGTTTATGTATGGATGAAATAAAGCTTGTTTTTAACCATTGGGTAATCAATCTATTGCCCAAAGGGTAAAACTAGGTGGAAAACTATTAGTGGGTTTCCCAAAACCATAAAACCACCTTCCTCTTCACTAATCCTCTTCCTAATCTGTCTGTACGGATTGAAAGAGCAAGCAGAGGAGCATGGAGAGCCATAAGCAGAATTGCTAAACCTTTCCTTTGCTCAATTTCTATAATAGAGGGATGAGAATTGTTCAAATTGTTTTTTTAAGAATTACTTTTAAATTTTTATTTTCTTTTTTCCTCCTCTGCGCTCCGCTGAGCGCAAGCTTAAAGTTGATTATATATATATATATATATATATATATATATAATTTTCCAATCGATTTCTTTTTCCTCTCTCTCCCTCCTTCCTACTCCGGCGGCGGCAAGCGCGACCTCTCTCCTCCCAACCTCTGTCCATCCGGTCAACGGCCAGCGTGCGAATTCAGAAGGAATTTTCAGATTTGCCCAAAAACCCAGGAGGTGCAGAATTTTCTGAATTTTGTTTTATTCTTCCTCTTGTGCGCTGCGCGGGTAGTGTCAAGAGGAGAGGTTCCTCAGTTTAAACTAGTAAAGGCTTTGATTAAGCTTTAATAAAGCTTTATAAAACTAGCATAATATATATATATATATATATATATATTTGTTGTAATTTTTCTCTCCCTCCTTCATCATCACGGGCGCTACTTAGATGAATAAATCATTAGCAAAGCTTTATAGAGATAAAGCTTTATAAAAAATAAATAATAATAATAATAAAAGCTTCATATTATTACTATTATTATTTTTCTCTTCTCTATTCATGCGCTAAGCATACCCTAGTAGAAGGAAAATCATTTTACTATATATATATAATTTGTAGACTTTTGACTAAGCTTTAAAAGCTTTCAAATAAGCTCAAATGAGACCAATCAAAAGTTTTACAAAAGAAAATATTTTTTTTCCCATCATATTTTATCGAAAAGAATCTCATGTACGTATAGTTAGTTTGGATTTCTTCTACAGATTTTTAGAACTTACCTCAAGAGAAATTTCGAGAGTTGTTAAATTCTTGTGAATAATGTTGTTTTCTAAATCCTCATGAAGTATGAATAATATAAACAGCTTGTTAGAGAAGATATCATTCAAATGTTGCTTTAACCTATGGCTAGTTTTCTAATTTTAAAGAGTACATGGATTATTTCTTGATAAATTATGCATTTGTGTATTGAGCTAACTTGGCAGGATTCACATCTAGCTTGACATTCCATATGAGATTAGAAATCCTATCTTTTCTCTTGTTTTAAATTTTTCCTATTCTTTTAATTGTCAAGAAATGGGTGAATATCTGCACCATCATACTATTCAGGAACAGCTTGATACCGAAGAGGTTAATGCACTCGACACATTAACCAAAAGTGGAGGTATGTGTAAAAAAATTATTTATTGTATACAATTTATTGTTTGCTTTTGTATCTGTTTTCTCAATATTATTTTCTTCTAGACCTAGTTAGAAAACTTTAGCTCCTAAAAAGAATTTTAGATACAGTGACCTAACTAGAAAGATCGAGACAAGATTAGCAAAAGTTATCTTCAAGATCTAGTTGCCCAAATTCAAGTAAAAATGATTGCTAGACATTTCATAGAAGATTAAGACCAATTTGAAGATTCAAGAACCAAGCAAGTTTCTCCAGTCTTTGATTCAAGTTATCAATTGCTTCACCATCGAATTTAGTGATAATGAGAAAACTAAAGAAATAGCTCTCAAGTGACTAGAAACCAAGCTTAAGTTGTATACCAATCACAATTACGAAGTTTATACCAATTCAAGTAAAGTTTTATCTAAATTTTCAAGTGTTCTAGTTAAAGATCTATCCAAGTACAAGATTATTTCTAGACCAAGAATTACTCTAAGTCAAAGATATATTCAACCACAAGATTTAAACCCCTTAAGAATAAGATTTATTCAAGAATTATAATTATGATTAATTAAAGACTAATCTCTCAATTTTCGTCCATTCAAGTATTTTTAATTTAAGCCAAGATTCATTACTAGTATATCAAGTTCTTGCTATCAACTAGGGCACAAGATGTCTATCATTATTCAATTTCTGATTTCAAGTTAAAGATTAAGCTTAAGCTCAAGATCCCCTTCAGATTTCATCGTTTACAAGTAAGATTCACAAATTCAAGAATTATAAACCTATTCAAAGATTATAAATTTTGAAACTTAGTTCGACAATTACAAGATTAAGATTAAGAACAAATCCCCAAAATTCATCAAGTTATTGACAATAATGTAAGTGATTATTTTTCAATCTTAAGTTGATAAGAATTTCCATTTCGACCTAATTCATTTTTGGAATAAGACTTGTAGTCTAATTTTGAGGATAGAGAAAAGTTATGTCGGAATGAAAGTTTCAGAGGGAATTAGCTACTCCGTCTCAAACTTCTGTTCTTAAGGTAGTGTCGTGTGGAATTAATCTATAGTATGGGACATTAGATTGGTTTTACATGCCTACCCCAGACGTATCTATGTCTTCTATCTTTCACCAACGAGTGTTTGTATGTGGAAGGTACCTCTGTGGTATGGGACACTTAGATCCTTTTCACATGCGTTCACTTGTTTGGTTTTATTTTCAGAAATTGTTTGATGTGATGATCTTGTCCTCCACTTGTGCCATGAAGCCATCCACTCATTGATTGCGCAACTGAGGACAGTTGATTTCCAACAGGGGGGACTGTTATGATCCATGTTATTTGATGAATGATAATCATGGTCATTTAATATTTGATTTATATTTTGTTTATGATGCCTATTTCTCATGAACACGTTAGGATTGATTGATGTGATGTCAATTGATTGTTACTACTGATGTGGTTTATGTTTATGAGTTTAGGTAATGAGGTGTGCAAGGGTACCGATTTAGGTGTTGCACAGTGCGAGGGTACCGATTTAGGTGTCGCCCGGATGGTGGATTGAGTCGTGGCGTGTGGACAGATCTCATTATTATGTTCATAATATTTTGTGGCTGTACTATGGCATTTGATATTATTTTGACATCAGTGTGATGTGTGTGTGTGTGCACGCGTCAATTTATTGTACAGTGTGCATACGAGCATTAGTTGATTTATTTTGTAATGTGCATATGTGCACAAGTTAGATTATTGTATTAGAAGAATTGTGCAAACCTTAGAAGGTTTGAGGACAAAGGTTAATTGAGGACAAAGGCTAATTAAATGGAAAAGTCCAAATATGGATGTGTACTTTTATTTTGGCTAAAAGCCTACTTTTGGAATATATCACAAATACCCACGCGAGAAGTAGCCACTCACATTGGGGGGGGGGGGAAGATTGCACCCAGTCTTGTGTTGCCTTGTGTTGATGGTGATGTATTTCTTTCTCTTACTCTATGTTTTGATATGTGCTTTAATTTTCAATTTAATTCAAGTAGTTGTTTTCATATTTGATAAATTTTATGAGTTTTTGATTATGCTCTTCAAGAAAATTAAAGGTCCGGTTGCAAGTACTCCCGCAAAAATTCCGAGGATAATACCGATGTTTGCAACTCCCATTAACCATGCAAGGAGAGTGCATATTCAGTTCACCACATGATCCATGGACATTACAATGACTAATTATGCTGTCCAACTCTGGAAACATCACCTTGTCAAGAAGTTCAGCACACACCAACATATCATAGTGAGGGATCTTGATTGGTTTACATCCACTTTCCAAAATCAATAACATATGTGCATGTGGCAAGCCTCTTTTTTGAAATTCAATAACAAAAACAAATCTCAATACCGTTCTAAATATTGATTTTTTCACCAATAAGTTCATCATGTCCTTATGCTTCTCATAAAAGACCCGTGCAATCAAGTCAGGTCGATCTTGGGCAACCTAACTCGGCAATAAAGCATTAGTTATTTCATCCCACTTAGGATTGCAAGTAAAGGTGATAAACAGGTCAGGTTTACCCATCTTTCTAACAATAGCCATTGAATCTTGGTACAATTGATGCATATATCTAGGCCCCCAATATATGTAGATGGCAGTACCACCCTGCGTCCCTAGCAATGCCTGCAGAGACTATATTAACTCCATCGCTTAAATTAACCATATCTGCAAGACCGTGGTATACTTCTACACACAATGCTTTCTAGTTATTGTGTATCCATGTTAATCTAGATTCTTCCATGCTACTAAATGCATCAAGAATGTACTGTTGCAAAAGACGACCACCGCGTAGAAGGCATGCATTTGTATCTTCCCTAATCTGTAGTCTATAAGCATAATATTGTCGTTGAGTTACGGTCTTTGTATCCTCATTTAAGCCTTCTCTATTCCTTTCATTGAGTGGAATTCCAACATGCCAACCATCCTCTCCTTGAGCAAATACCAGAACATATAATAGAGGCATATATGAGCAATGCAAGTTAGATATTTTTTTTATAGCACCTGTGCGTGACATTATTTGAATGTCTCTATGCCTTACATGAAAATCATCTCCTTGACCTGTCATGATAGCTGCTACCTCACTTCCTGTAGGGACCAAGTATTGTCATGAGGTTGATCGAGCTTTAGTGAGATGACCATTCTCAAATCTGCATGTGGACTTGATAGCAACATTTCTCTCATTGAACGAAGTGCATGGGCGTATGGATTATGTACATACATCATTGTTTGCAACCTTTCAACAATGTTGTGATTTAAAGAGGGCATCCCACGAAGTCTATTCTCTAATTCATGCTCTGTATCATACACATAAAGCTGAGCAAATCGAGGAGCCGCATCTCGGGTTCCATCAGGTATGACAGAACCAACACAATGATAGGTGGTACCATGGATTCGAAAATTGAATACTCCTCCTCCCCTAGTGAACTGACTATCCAAGTGAGTATCGAGTGAAACAAATGCCAAGGCATTATTATAAGAGCGTATATTCTTTCTGTATTCCTTAGTTGCATTATCATTACCAAGCAACAACTCGACCAATGCAGGAGGTGGATTTTCCAATGGCAATAGAGACCTTCCTACTTCCACAACAGTGTTTGCCCACATATTCTCCAAGATTTCTTGATGCCTCACACTTCCAAATCATTGCACCACAAAAATGACACTTGCAAGAAAGGGCTCCTAATGAGTGAAGAGTACAATCTCCAGAATTATACCACCATAGTTGCTGGGTGCTTGACATTCCGAGGCAAAGAAAACACCCCCTTATAGAGAGACATTGAGATTTAATATCTTTCACATCACCAACGACAAATGTTATAGAATGTAAATTATCATCCATAGGTAACTCATTTAAATCAAATGAAAAAGGGCCCTGCGCCAAATCTCTCTGTGTTTGAGCATTGTGGTGTTCATTAATAGGTTCTTGAAGAACCATAGCATTGATAATAGTTCTGTTTCTTGAATGCAAGTGGATTCCACCATGGGGTTCACTATGCTCCTCATTTTCAACCCTTCTAAATATTTCAATTCTAGCTATGGCAAAGTAATCCGTAAAATTATCCCCATTTTGTTTTTGAATGCAAGTCCTTGTATATGACCATTTATGACAAGTTATGCGTGTTGCATCCAAAATTCAAAGCCCATGAACTTGGTTCGAACTCAAGTATGTACAGCTCCTAGCCATCTTTAATCTCCTTCGAAACACAAAATTACGAATACTAATTTTCTTAACTTCAAACAACATAATACTTAAGATAGACAAAGAGAGAGACAATGACATAGATATACATACATACATACATACATATATATATATATATATATATATATATATATATAGAGAGAGAGAGAGAGAGAGAGAGAGAGAGAGAGAGAGAGATAAAGGAAGGCAGAGTTGAAACATGTTGATAGATAGAAGAGAGAAGTATTAAATTTGAAAAAATAAAAATTTCATATATATCGCCAAAATGAAGAGCCAAATCTAAAATTCGAAACACAATTTGACCCTTGATAAAAAAAACATCATCCCTCTCACAAAATCTCTAAGTAACTACCGTGGCTTCTAAAACACGGCACATCTTTTTCATAATTGCATTGAGTCGATTAACAGTTATCTTTAGACTCAATACCTCCATGCCTAATGCACGCACTTGATCTTTTAGAGAATCTGTGTTCTTTACATTGCCCATTACATCCACGTAGACATTCCCCAGTATTAGATTGCATGTTCTCCATGAAAGAAATCATGCCTAGTTGGTTTGCCTCCATGGGACCACTACTGTCATGGACGTGATGGAGATGATGAGTCAACTCATCTCTCAACGTATCTCCCCTTTGGTTGCCACTTCCACGAATCTCATCCCAAAGGGCATCTAAGTACTCCTTGCAAAGAAACCGAAATTTTCTCAGTGCGGTCGCATGTATCCGAATAGTTTGAAGACATTTAGAGCTTGTTTGTCTAGATAGAGACCTTGACCGAGAAAGGTGCTTTGAAGCTTGAACATTCATTAACTCAAGTGGCGTAGACAAAGCTACTTCTTCATTGCAAGAATCATCCACAGCTACTACATCTTTGGAGCGGTTATTATTATTTTGAAGCTCCATTTGCTGAAGTCCAAAATTAAAATCTTAAAGATCTACAATTATCTCTATGTATCTTTGCTAACATAAACCCAACCCTAGTATCCTATATGTATACCGCAACAAAAAGAAGTACACAGTGATACATATATTTGTCTATGAAAGGTTTTTTTTAAAAAGTATCTTGATGTACACAATCCTCTGTCTGCTACTCTCTCTCTCTCTCTCTCTCTATGCATCTCTTTTCAACACAAAAATTGAGAGAGATAGTTATAGCATTAAAAGAACTAACCTCAAGTCGAAGAGAGAATTATACTCGAAAGCACCAACTTTGATTCAATCATCCTTGTGCTTGCTTCTACACACACATACAAAGATACATAAAATAGCAAATTTATGATCTCTCTATTTTTTCACCCTCTCCTAACTATATTTCACACCAAATAAAAGTAAAGTGGATAATAAGCATTGGTTTAGAGAGAGACAGAGAGAGACAAACAATTAAACATACAAAAGAGAAGAGAGAGAGACAGACAGACAGAGAGACATAGAGAGAGAGGACCCATCCATCAATAATCTTAAATATTATTACATTATCTTTACCAACTTTTTCAATGGAATGCATTTCAATATTTCCCTAAAAAATGAAGCACTTTTCCTCGGAGCTCCTACATCTACTACCCACAA
>NC_141093.1:44019899-44064899 GCF_041138505.1 Cibotium barometz | reverse complement strand
TTAGGGACTGCATGCGCATCGGGCTCTCTCTCTCTCACACGCCCACCCACCTACAAACACGCAGGGGACTCCGGGGACTACATGCGCATCGGGCTCTCTCTCTCTCTCTCTCTCTCTCTCTCTCTCACACACACACACACACACACACACACCCACACCCACCCACACATGCGCATCGACCTCTCTCTCTCTCTCTCTCACACACACACACACACACACACACACACACACACCCACCCACACATGCGCATCGGCTCTCTCTCTCTCTCTCTCTCTCTCTCACACACACACACACACACACACACACACACACACACACACCCAATCAACTATTACACAGAAACAGACGGAGCAAGGGACTCAGCAAACCTCGGGCTTACCTCAGATGCATGCAGAACTCGAGGGAGCAGACAGAGCAGAACTCGGGCGAGCAGACAATTTCTGGACGTCAGAAAGCAAACCACAGATCTCTCTCTCTCTCTCTCTCTCTCTCTCTCTCTCTCTCTCTCTCTCTCTCTCTCGTGCATGCTTTTTTAGCACGCATTAACTAAAGATTAATGCATGTTTTGCTTTTTTGGAGGTTGAGAGAGAGCCCCGGTAGAGAAAGACGAAGTGAGAGAAGAGCGAGAGAGACGGATGCGAGGGCCAACCGAATGCAACCAAGGGGATGACAGAATGATTTCAAAACGATAAGAGCCGATGACTTCAATTGGCCGCTGGTGACTTCAATTAGCTACTGCTGCCTGGAGCTCCTCTACATGCACCTCCTGCATCCTGCAGCAATCGAAGTTGGCGGCTGCATGGCAATGAACCCTCCTCTGCATTCGCCTTCTACATCCTGCAGCAATAGAAGTTGGCGGCTGCATGGTAGTGAACCCCGTGTACAGACGGCAGCCCAACATGGCATGAGGGCAATGGACTCCGTCCGTGTAAACCGAAAAAAGTCAACACGTGTACATCGAGAAGTAAACTGCGTTAAAGATTAATAGATGCTAGTCATGGCATGGGAATCAACTTCAAAAGATTTTTTTAAAAAATTAAAATTTTAGTAAACCTTATCCCTGGAGCTTGTCTGGCTCAATGTAGCCTGCTCCTCTCTCGGCAGTGAGGGATAATGTAGCCCTCGTGCAGCTACCGAGACCATCTTCACAACTCTGCCACTACGAACCCAGCCCCCATACCTTTCAGCTCGGGCTGCAAGTGGCATCCACGTCATCTACAAAAGCGGCTCCTTTGGTGATTTTCTTCCTAAGCTATGCTTTGAAAGTAGCTCTATTGAAATGTAGTAGACAGGCCTTTGTGGCTATGATTCCAAGCACGATTTCCTTTGGTGATTTTTTGATTTGTGCTTTACACACAATGATTTGTCTATGACCAAATTGCTACCTTGTGTGTGCTCTTCAACACACACACACACACACACACACGCGCGCCAATCACACTTGGTTGATGATGCGTTATCTCTTGTAGTGTATCACAACAATTGTAGGCATACACACATAATGTGTTTGCAGTAGACAAACACATGCTTTTTTTCAAGGTAAGCACGTACACCCACCCTGTTGTTGCACCCTCCAATGTAATGAAGGAGCACACACAAAAATTTCTAATTTTGAAGGAAATGCTTTTGCACAGCTTCTTACTTTCCATCTTTCTCAATCAGTGCAAAAGAACCTCCTCTTTCTCACTTCTTTGCCATTGATTAGACCATACACACATTATATATGCACACTCTGGATAGTACACACCAAGATTCTCCTTAATCCAAAGATAAGGAAAACAACATTCTCCCTTCTCACTCAAGGTCTACAAGAGAGAGAGACGAAAAAAGAACATAGCAGGTAAGGAATTTTATCTTCTCCGAGGCCGTTTCATGCACAAAGAGAGCACATTGTGTGCGTAGAAGAGGGAAGAGCTGAGGGTAACACCAACTTTGATACCAATGCTACATCTCGGTAGCCACCACCATAGCCAAAGAGGGCAAGGAGCTCTAGTCACCACCCAACCATAGAAAAATGTAGATAAGTGTCCACACTGTCGGGCTTATATAGTGGCGTGCCTGCCCACACTAGCCCGGTTGCCCATGGTACTCTGACTCGAGCACCTCACTCTTGAACCCCAAACACACTTGCCACATGCACTCTTGTGTGTGGACTCCATGACCGATCGAGCTCTGTCGCCTCCTACAGGTGACTTATAGGCTACATGACACTTTACATATGGCTTCTTCATCCAAGGGGGCATCCTAAGAAAAATACATTTTGAACAGCTGAGCATATCTGTTGCATTATCTTGAAAGAAACTAACACAAGAAGGAGATGCATCTGTTTGCAGCTTTTGAAGCTCCTAATGGCATTCTCATGTGATATTGGATCTAATTTAAATTTTGACCTCCAATGTCTGTTTGGAGGCTATGGATGATGAAACTAGAGAAGTATCATCTATTTGCCATGCCTCACGCATTGAGAAATTTACATGAGATACAAGACCACTATGGTACTCATGAAAGGAGATTTGCTGATGATAAAGCTACAAAAAAAACAAAAATATCAGCATTCATATAAGGAAGTTTGGAAGATGTATTTCCAATGGAGTTATTCAGCACATGATGCCAATGGACGAGAAAGGGTACATTGTCTTTGGTGTACATATTTCAAAATGTCTAAGATGTTTACCACCTGGTAGTATGGTCTTGCAAAGGCCTTCCTTAAAAAAGGTCATGAGCAATCTAAGGAACATCAAAAGGCTAAACTTATCTAGATAGAAAAGGACAACTATGCCACTTCTATAGAGATGATGTATCAGGGCGGGGAAGAAAAGGGGGCCTCAAGGACGAAGTTGCTTATTCAAGTGGTTTATTTCCTTGCTATGAGAGGGAAAACCCCATTATCAGACTTTGAGCAAAATGTTCAGGGGTTAATGTTCTCTTCAATGTATCAAATGTTCCTTCACATCAATCATATGCTGCCCATACTTCTCAATATGTAGCAAAGCTTTTTCTAGAATCTTGTTATACTTTCTTCTATGAGAATAAAGATGGCTAAAATATTAGAGAGTCCATTCTTTTCTTTGATGGTGGGTGAAAGCACACGTATTTCATGTGATCATCAAATGATTGTATGCATCACATACCTTGCAGATAAGGAAAATAGTCCAATTCATAATCACTTCATGAGAGTGCTTGTTGCTACTACAAGCAATGGTTCAGGTGATGCATTATATGGACATCCACTTATCAAAATCAAAGCTAGTTGGATTTTCTAAAGATGGTTGCAATGTCATGGTTGGTTTAGAGAATGGTCTTGTAACAAAATTTGCAAGAGAGGTGCCTCACTTAGTGGAGGTACATGGTATTTCTCATCGAGAGATGTTGGTAGCAAAAGATGCATTAGAGCCTTTTCCTATCTTCAAGCTTATTGAGAACTTGAGGGGTGTAGTATTAAGAAACCCTATGTATCACATGCATTCAAGGGGTATTAAAAAACCCCTTACTTATATGAATTTTTCATGAATAAAATGACCCCTTTTTCTTTATGGACTTATGGTTTTTTTTTTCAAAAGGAATTTAAAAAACCTCTTTCTTTAATGCATTTCTATAAATTTACCTTAAAATTTTGAATTAGAAAACCCCTTCATTTAAACTTACGTGCTATACTTATATATTTTTAGGTGAACCCCCTAAGGTTCATTGACCAGTGCATAAGGTTTTAAAGATGCATGATCTTCACTAGCTCTCACATGGTGAGGTAGCTCAGAGGATTGTTAAACTTATGCCTATTCTTTTGGGTATGCATGAGAGATGACCCTTGTGTGGTTTCTTTACTTCTTTCAAGATACAATTTTTTTTTCTTTTTTGCATCTAATTGCGGATGTTTTCCATTACTTAAATATTCTTAACCAAAAGTTTCAATGTTGAGATTACATCCATTAGTACAAAGCTTGTTTTCCCAATGGAAATCTTGGAGAATAGATTCTTGTGAGATGATTCCAGGCAAGACACAAAGTACTATTTAGACTTTCCTACAAAAGCTAAGAGTAGATATCTTTATTATCAAACTGATACTCATGCACATGTAACACATGCTCTACACGCTTATGTCTTTGGAGAGAAGGTCCCATTTAGCAATTTAAACTCTTGGAAAAGGTGCAAGTCGGCAGTTTACTAGTAAAGTTATCTCATGCCTAAGTGTTCGGTTTCAAGATTTGAAGCTCTTTGAGGCAACAAAAGTCTTCAGCCCAAAGGACTGTCCTCGTGATCACAAATCTTGCTTTGTTATGGGTAAAATATGGATGCAGTAGGTTTTGTTAGAAAAGTTTCCAAACTTAGTGAATGTGAAAGCATGCATGTGAGGTACAATATGAGGACTTTATGATCAGATTAAAGTGAGTATGCCTAGGAATGAGCATTGATGAAGCATGGCAATTTTGTTGTCATGATGAGGAGTGGGATCAAACTTACGGTGGTGAAATGAAGAAGCTTTGGCGTGTATGTCTAGTCATTGTTGCAAGCATGATGGATTGTGAGATGGGCTTCTCGAAGATGAACTGGATCAAATGTGTAGACCGAAACCGCTTGAGCTTGGAAATATTGAATATGCTTATGTTTCTTTCTTACAATGGCTCTAAAAACCCGATGGAGGTGGATTGGGATTCCAACTTTCTCGTGTGGGATGACTTGAAGAGCCATCGAAATCCTATGCTCATGGCCACTTAGAAATGTAGTTTTTTGGTCTTGATCTTATCTTCATATGAACTTTTGAAGATATTTTGGGGATGAAGAAATGTATAGTAAGCTCTAAATCATATTTTTTTGTTTTACATTTATTGAGTCTCTTTATTGGTTAAAGAAGTTTTATATAGATTTTGTATTTTTCTTTAATTTTTATGAATTGGAAATTGAATTGTGTTTTAAAAAAGAGCTTTATATAGAAAGGCATTGGGAAAAAAGTACCCTTCTTTAAAAAAATGGGGGAGGGGGGCCCGGCCTTGCAAAAATGAACCCTGCAAGTTGAGCCGTGGATTGTCTCTGTCACTCTGGAGTACTCTCGTCCTTGCGGGCAGGGCCTCGCGACTCGCGTCGCAAGGCTCGTTCAAAAGGCAAAAAGCTGGCGAACGATTTTCTGAAGTTTTGTTTTCTAACGGAAAAGTGGCCAGTGCCGGCAGTGTTTACAACAAAGCTACGTAGAATAGAATCTGCTGAAGGTCGGGATTTCTTTTATACTACTTATACTTCTTGCTCCAAAAGCTGCACACAGTGGAAACTCTGTAAGTGTTCTTTTTATATAAATTTAAAGAAGGCCGGTTGATTTCCCTGCAGTGGCGTGCTCCACTCATGTTGGGTTTGGAAGTTGGAAGATGAAGGCAGGCAATGTAAATTTGCAAAAAGGCGAAGAAGGATTCGATTTACAGGTGCATAATATGCATTCTGGAATGTGGAAAGTAACTCATCACCGATAATTAATTAATTTCAGGTCACTTGGAAAAAGTATCTTTTGGCACTCTTGCTAGCAACAACATTCAAATTGCAGACGAAGAGGTTGGATGGTGTGGACAGATGAGTGGAACACTAATAAGCTCTCTTGTACGGCAGTTGCTTTCTTCGACTCTGCACTGCAGCGCTTCTTGCTGTAGGGTACCATTATTAGAGCTATTAAAATAAAAAGAAGAAGCACTCTATGTTCGTGTTTTTAACTCCCACTGTTTGCTTTCTTGGATGCAAGAGAGGTGCGAGCCTGCCTTGCTCAAACACGCATTGCATAGCTATACCATCAAGCCGCTGTACGGATGTGTGTTCCTGGAGCCAGATGGAGCCTCGTGCTCCGAGAGAGAGAAAGAAGAAAGCTCACAACTCATGTTTTAATTTGAGAGCCGAGTAGTCTCGAAGTGTGCTGCTGATCACAGCTCCCTATATATGGAAAATGATCAGCCCCAAGAAACAACTACAGCGGAGTCCCATGGCTGCACTTCTCCTGTGATCGTTGCGCCCAGCGGGTTTGTCTCAGCTCACCCACGCCGCCTCTCTCGAGTTCCAGCAGTAGCAGCAACCGCCTCTCCAGCACCTCGTGATTCCGTTTCACTTGCAAGTCAGTATCTCGTATCCGCAGCAACCAGCTCAGCTGGTGCGGGTGTGTCTCGATCGGGTCCCCTTAGTGTGAGGTTTGCGGAAAACGACCAGCTCCCTCGACCCCCCTCCAGCTCCGCAGCGTCTTCTACTCATGCTAATAGCGCCGTGTATAATCATGCCTCGGTCTCCAGCTCGATCGGCTCCTCCTCCTCCTCCATCCGACCACACGCGTGTTCCACCACCACCACCTATAACTCATCGGGCGGCTCATCTTCTTCCCCACCTCCACGCCTCTCTTCAGGCCCATCCACCACCTCTCTCACTCCTGAGCTCGTTTCCCCACCTTCTTCTGCATTCGTCTCCGCATCTGCATCCCCGTTCTCCCCACCCAGCTTCATCGCTGTTGCTCCTCCAGGTGAGCTGCGGGCGCAGCACAATGCCGCACCCAAGGAAGCTCCAAAGTCCATAATTCAACCTCCTCCTCCTAACCAGCATCCTCGACCCAGTCTCAAAACCACCAACGACGCATTCTTGGAATTGCAGTTTGTAAAGTCCACAGATGCTCGTCAGCAGTCTAGTGCTACACTTGAGCAAGTTCTCTTCCCGGTGGATTCAGATCCACCCAAGCCAGTGCCCGCGAGACTGCTTGCGGCGCCTTCACGGGCTCCGCCTACGCCCATAATTTCAACATCACCCTCCGCTTCGTTCCGCCCTCGCACCTGCGACGTTTACATCGGAATAAACGGCTATACTTCATCTCTGTCAAGGTTCTCGAAATGGCTGCGTGCAGAGCTGGAATTTCAAGGAATAGCATGCTTTGTAGCTGACCGAGCACGCTTCACTGACCCCCGAATCCATGACATTGCCCGGCGCATAATGCAATCTTGCACGTTCGGCGTGATTGTCATCAACAAGAAAACTTTTAGGAATTCGTACAGTGTAGAAGAGCTTCAGATATTCTTGGAAAGGAAAAACCTTGTGCCTCTTTTCTTTGACCTCTCCCCATCGGATTGCCTGGCCAGGGACATTGTTGAAAGGAGAGGTGAAGTGTGGGAAAAGGAAGGAGGCGATCTGTGGCGGCTGTTTGGTGGCAAGGAGAGAGAGTGGAGGGAAGCCGTGGATGGATTGTCCAGGATCGAGGAGTGGAAGCTGGAGGCTTTCAATGGAAACTGGAGGGACTGCATCCTCAGAGCGGTCAGTCTGCTGGGTACAAGACTGGGCAGAAGAAGCGTTGCTGAAAGGGAACGTGTAAGGAAGCAGAGAGTAGAGAGGGAGGAATTTCCTTTCCCCAGAAACATGGAATTTGTAGGAAGAGAGAAGGAGTTAAGGGCAATAGAGCGACTTCTCTTTGGAAATGCAGATGAGGAGAGCCAGCTGGAGCAGCAGGATGAAAACAAATTGGAGAAGAGTAGGTCCAAACAGGCTTCCAGATCTCAATCAAGTAGGAAACATAGCCACTCAGAAAGGTGGTCAAGGCACGCTGCTGCTAGGCAAGTTAGTACTGCAGATAATCTTGAGGGCAGGCGAAGAAGCGATGCAGATATGTGGCATAGCCGGTATGTGGGTGCTGCGGAGAGTGGCGACGCTGCAAGGCGGAAAAGCGACTCGGATAGGTGGCAGAGCTTTGTAGCCGAAGGAGGACTTGAAATTGGATTTACCAGGGGGAGAAGCGATTTTGAGAGGTGGTATGTTTCAAAGGATAGCGAGTCCTCCCATGTTTTGATAGACGTGCCATGGGCTGAAGATATAGAGCACCCAGCTGAGGCAGTGTCGTGGAGGAAGAGGTCATCTAATAAGCACACACAAGAAGGGGAATCGGATGATCATCCACCTCAAAGAAGGGTGCAAAGGGCGTCGTCAACCAGAGAAGGAGCTGATGGGTACAGAAGCAAAGGCACAAAGCAGCAGTGTATTAACACCTCTGCCAATAGTAGTAGTGTAAGTGGTGGTAGGCGCAAGAAGGCGCAAACTTCCAGAAGCAAATCTGAGCCTGCTGTGGGCAGCTCCGGCACGCAGGACAAGGGTCAGGCCGGCATAAGCGCCTGCATCTGTGGAGGTGCTGGCATGGGTAAGACGGAGCTGGCGCTTGAGTTTGCATACCGTTTCTGCCAGCGGTATAGGATGGTGCTGTGGATCGGAGGCGAGGCGAGGTACTTGCGGCAGAACTACCTCAACCTGTCGGTGCTGTTGGGGCTGGACGTTGGGACGGAAAGCCAGGTGGGGCCGGAGAGGGGCCGGATTCGAACGTTCGAGGAGCAGGAGAGGGAGGCGCTGCAGAGGGTGAGGAGGGAACTGGAGCGGGACGTGCCGTACCTCCTGGTAATCGACAATTTGGAGAGCGAGCGCGACTGGTGGGACAGGAAGGAGGTGTGGGAACTTCTTCCGCGGCTCGGCGGGGGCGGGGCCACGCACGTGATAGTCACCACCCGCCTGCCCAGGGTGGCCAACATGCCCGACCCCGTAAAGCTGCTCTACTTGTCAGGCGTGGAGGCCCTCTCTCTCATGCGGGGCAAGCGCGAGCTGTCCCCTCAGGAGCTGGATGCCCTCAAGGAGATGGAGGAGAGGCTGGACCGCTCCACTTTCGGGTTGGGCCTGGTCGGCAGGCTTCTCGCCGAACTACCCAACGTCATGCCCACCGTGCTGCTCGAGAAGGTGAACAAGGGCTTGCCGGGGGATTGGGCACCTTGGGGGCCCAGAGAAGAAGCCACCCTCAAGAGCAACTCCTTTCTGCTGAGGCTGCTGGGGGTCTGCTTCACCTTCCTGGACCAGCTGGACGGGCCCAGGAAACTAGCCTCTCGGATGGCATGCATCGCAGGATGGTGTGCTCCCTTCCCTATCCCCATCTCGCTTCTCAGCACGGCAGCGCTGGATCTCCCCGAGCGCTCCAGCACGCTCAAGGTGCTAAGAGATTCGGTGCTGTGCTGTGGATCTGCTCAAACCAAGAGATCAGAGTCCGATGCAGGTGCTCTCCTGGTTAAGCTTGGCATCGCAAGGAATTCCAGCAGACAAGGGTGGATTTTCTTCAATGAAATTCCCCAACTTTATGCAAGGAAAAGGGGAGGGGTGCTAGCAGCTAGAGCCATGGTGCAAGGAATCAAGAAGAGGGGTGTTATCTCACAACATTCGGAGCATTTCTGGGCTGCGTGCTTCTTAGTTTTTGGCTTTGCAAACGACCCAGTTGTCGTGGAGCTGAGAGCGGTGGAGCTGCTCTCTTTCATAAAGAAGGGCGCTCTTCAGTTAGCCTTCCGTGCATTCACCACCTTCTCACGCTGCCGTGCTGCCTTGGAGCTTCTACGTCTGTGCACAAACATGTTGGAAGATGTGGAGAAGTCCTTTGTCTCGCAGGCGCAAGAATGGTGGGGAAAGTCACTCTGTTGGCGAAGCAGTAACGCTAGTGGCGCAGGCAATGAGGTGGATGAATACGTGTGGCAGGAAGCGACCGTGATGAAGGCGTTGCTCCTAGAGACGCGTGCCAAACTACTTCTCAAAGGGGGACAGTTCGATGCAGGGGAGGAGATCTGCAGAACTTGCATTAGCATCAGAACAGTAATGCTCGGGGAACATCATCCTGATACCGTTTCTGCACAAGAAACCCTTGCCAAATTGGTAAGATCGAGGAGCAACATCTGACTTGATTCTTTCAAACTACTTCAAATAAAGGCACATTCTATGGTATGCAGAAGGCCCTACCCTAACCTTCAAAACTTAGGGAAATTTTCAAAATAGTGGCCTTCTCATTTGTATGCGGCCTCATTGTGCAACCCTTTTGTCTAGAAAGTTTGAAGGGTATTGATGTCTGTTTGAAGGCTTCAAATTTCAGAATTTCACCAATGATGGTATTGTTATGTTCTATGGTAACGTTGAGAAACCTCCCTTTTTTAATGATTTATTTATTTAATAGATGTAATTCAATAAGGAATACCATCTCAAAATATTGGTTATTTCTTTATTTAATTGTATTGCGAGAGAGGGTGGGAAGTAGGCAACATGGTCTATTTTTGCAAATTATTTTTTATATAAGGGCTATATAAAAAATGCCTTCTTCTCCTAAAAATGCATTTCTGATTTTTTTTCCCATCCTTCAAAGTTCACAATGTTCACCTACGTAAACTAAAATTTGAGAAAGTCTTTCCATCAATATATATTAGACAAAAAATAAAATATATATTTTAAGATTATGATGGCTCTTCAAGTCATCCCACAAAAGATAGATAATCCAACTCCATTGGGTTTATAAGAAAGGAAAATAAGCATATTCAATACTTCCAAGCATACGTGATATTTCTCTTCACATTAGATCCGATTCATCTTTGAAAAACTCCTCTCACAATCAACTGTTCTTGCGATAATGACTAGGCATATATGTCAAAACTTCTTCATCTCACCATAGCCCTCTACATCGTGACCATGAAATTGCCATGTTACATGAATACTCATTCTTGGACATACTCCCTTCAATCTAATCATAAAGACTTTATATTACATTTCACATGCATCAATATCTTACCCATGGCAAAACAAAACATGCATCAATATCTTACCCATGGCAAAACAAGAGTTGTAATCTTGTAGATAGTCCTTTGGACCAAAGACTTTTGTTGCCTCAAAGAGCTTCAAACTTGAAAATCGAACACTTAGGCATGAGATGACTCTACCAACAAACAATCTACCCCCACTGTTATGCAACTTTCCCAAGAGTTTTTCCCATTGGTTGGATTGTTAATTTCCCCATCCCCACCATCAATGATGGATTCCACTGGAGACAATGCATATTGCTATTCGTGTTAATGCGGAATCCAAGCTTCATTCATGCATGCATTTTGCCGAAGACATACGACAACCATAGGCCAAACACACTTAGAAGCTTGCTTTGCCTTCGAGAACCAAGCAAGGTGGCATGTAATGCTGCCAAGTAATATTAGATCTATTAAATATTATCTTGTTTTACAGACAATATGCTTCTTGAAGGGGGTATAGAACCAGTTGTCCATGAGTTGGAGGCTACCCATGACTTTAAAAAAGACATGTAAGAAAATCTATGGGCCACAAGCTATAAGTGGTCTAAAAGTTTCGTAAGTTATTAAGAAAGTGAATCTTGAATGTGTATTGTTCTTCAAAACCTATTATGACAGTAACCAAGGAAGCCATGTAGAGACTGAGACAAGCATTAAGGACCCCATCTGAAGATGATGAGAAAGTGTGAGGCTCATCTGACTGACATCGCACTTACATCGTGTGAATGGCATCTATGTCTTCCAAATGGGATTGCAAAACTTACAAGTTGTGAGACTAGGTCAAAATATACTATGTAACTTTAGTTTCAACTAGCTTTGGTTAGCTGGGAATATTCAAAAGGCCTTCGAAAAAGATATTATAACGTTAATAATACAAGCATGACTTTATATTTCTAAATTATTTTCAAAAAATTTCTCAAAAAGCTATCCTTTCACAAAAAGGTCTTTTTTTTTTGCCTTTCTTTAAGAAGGTTTTTTTTTTTAAACTTTAACCTTTTATTGAGAGTTCAAATTTTTTCTTGAAGGCCAAGAATTAAGAAAAATTTAGACTAAAAAACGGCCCATGTCGTCACTTTTCTAGAAAAAGTGAGACCTTGGTGAACCTTATGTATCTTACATCAACACCCCCTTTGTGACATACCATTTTAAAGCCCTTAAAAAGTATATTCTAAATCTAGTTCTTGAGACAAAGTTGGAGTTAATATGCTCAAATTATGCCTTCTCCACTCAAAGGTAGTTTCCAACAATTATGACAGTAGATTTTGAATGTACTTTTCAACGACTACTACATTGGAATCTATCTTTTAGTGGCCAAGACATAACTTAAGCATATCAACTCCAAATTTAGCATCACAAATAGTAGATTTAGAATCTACTTTTCACAAGGGCTACTATATGGATGTCACAATCATTGGAATCTACTTTTCTAGAAAAAAATGTGCAATTTAGAAGGAATATGCCACAACTTGCAAAAATAAAGGCAGTTTCGAACCCAATACCTCTCGGAGAAGAAGCATGAGTACTACCACTAGGCTAAAGCCTTGTTCTTTTTTTTAATAAGTGTTATTAAGAATTATGTTTATTTGTTTGATCTTATAAAAAAACACCTAATTTTAAGCACTCTAAAGACATAGGTGCTAAATACTACGTGTAAATGAGACCTCTTACCTAGTAGCTCATAATAATGGAAATCAATGCTATGCATCGTGTCTGCTTCTACAATAGATTAACAATTTATTTCACTAATTAAATGAGTGCGTAATAAAAAATAATCTTATTAACGTAAATTTTTTTACATACCAAGGCTATTAAAAAATTAAATGATTGAGTAGCAAAACAAAGCTAACATAATTTTGAAAACACAATAAAACAAGTTGTAAATCCCCATTTGCAAATGGTGTCCTCATGTAGTCCTTCTTAAATTGATGGGAGAAGAAAAATGGCCTCCTAAAATTTTTCAAGGAAGATTTATAATCATAAATATAGTGTGAAGAAAATGCTTGTTCAAAATTACAAATTTTTGTATAATCCATGGAAAAAAGAATTCATGTGCAATTTCATAAAAAGAGTTTACCAAACACTTCTTTAAAGTGATTAGTCAGAATCTCATCTTCATGCTTAATATATCATCAGATTATCGTAAAATCATAACTATTATAATCTAGGTTGTCTAGATTTTGTTGTTATCTAATCAAATTTGTAGGGCACTTTAGGAGTCACTCATGCAAGTAAAATCATAATTATTATAATCTAGGTTGTCTAGATTTTGTTGTTATCTAATCAAATTTGTAGGGCACTTTAGGAGTCACTCATGATGCAAGTAAAATCATTACCCTCAATTGGAATAAGGATTAGTAAACTTGAATTACGTGATTTCATACTTCATAGTGCAACATCCATAACTCCTAGCTACATCCTCTTTCTAAAAGAAAACTAAAGCAATGTAGTGCACAAATGTTACATGTGTGATTCAACCCAATAGGCATATAAAGACAAGGTTAAAAAATAAAAGCATCTTATCATGGTATAAATAGAGATGGGTTGGCGATTAAATGTTTTCTATGTATATAAAAGTATAGAAACTTTTAGCAAATTTTTGACAAATATTTTAAAACTTCTATCTTATATGTGCTTACATGTAGTATAATCTTAACAATTTTGTCTTTATAACCTACTCAAAATTAGTTATTTTGGGGAAAAAGTAATAATTTGGGAGGACCTCATAAAACAGCTATTGGGTCAAAAATAATCCTTTATTTTTCTTATATAAATGCCCCATCATTTTTTTGGAGGATGCTATTGGGGTAAAAATAGTCCCTAACTTTTTCTTAATCACATAACACAAACACCATCTAATGTACAAATGCATTTTTGTGTTTATTTTCATTTTGAAAGATTTTACTCATGAGCACATCAATACATGCATGCCAATGTATTTATGACCATCTAGGCATTGCTTTTCTTTATTATATAAAAAGATTACTCTGTTATGTAAATGGACTCTAATCATTAAAAAATGCATCACAACAATTTGCCTCCTAGAAATAGAATAACGAATTTGAGTATGATCAACATCAAAGAAAATGTATTAAAATGGAACTCTTTTCATTTATCGAGTCACCCTTTATTCCAAGAAGAATTTGTTCGTGGGCAAACTCAAAATGACGAACCCTTTAGTCATGGTAGGAGCGCTCTCAATATAAAATATGGTCCTGGAATTGCCTAGCAAACTCATGGTTAATTTCTACCTGCGCACACCATTGAAAGTCCAATTAAATAAGTCTACTCCTCAGAAAATTGTTTTTTTTCAGGAGCGAATTCTGAAGTTTGAGGAGCGTGAGGGAGCTTTCAAAACTAGTTGGGCGAGAAAACTATTTGTAGACGTTAGGGTTGGCAAGTACCCTCTTGTATTCGAGGACAACACGATTCACGGTGACAGGGCAAGGCCCTTGAAGAGGCGTGGTTCAACTGATGCTAATTGTCCCCTCACAGCTAACATGGAAGGAGAGAACAAGCTATCTTATGCTAACATTGTAGCCCAGGGAGGCATACCAAAACATGTCAAAGCTCTACTTCAAAAAGAGGTGTACCAAGAGGTGGGCAAGCTGGCCTCCAAAATCACAGAAGGCAAGAAGGTGTTTAAGATTGGCAAAGGGCTCTCTCTCGGGAAAACTATTTCTGACATGCACAAAGCCCTCACCTGTGGGCTCTTCTTTTATTTCATGGGAAAACCCCCAACTAAAGAGACCTTCTTCAAATGGTTCCGGGAGAGGTGTATGGGGCCATGGCCAAGCTGGCTAGGTTTCACTTTACAGGCAAAGGGTTCTTCCAAGCCATGGTTGACTCAGAGCAGCAGAGGGACTACATTCTTAACACAGTTGTTGCTGTCAAACAAAATGTTGTCTTTGCCCTTCCTTGGACCCTAGCCTTTAAGCCAGAGGAGGTCCTACAGTTCCAATGCCCAGTCTGGGTGGATTTCCCAAGTTTGCCATACTTTTTCTGGGACAAAACTAAGGACATTACAGATGCTCTGGGGAGGGTATTCCATGTGCCCAAACACAGCATACAAGAAGGCAGAGCCTCCAGGAAATCCTACGTTCTCTGGGATAGGAGATAGGAAATTCTAGAATTTTTGGAATTTGACTTGCATGGCTGCCCTATGGTCATTGAGGTCCACTTCCACGTCCCTTTCCCTAAAAGTAGGGCTCTTGGGCATTTTGCCAAAGACTGTCCTGCAGACTGCTCTAAAACTAAGCAGGAAGCTAGAAACCCACAGGGAGAGGCCCTAACTCCAACATCAGGACCCCTTCTCATAACTCTGAGCAAAACGCTGGCAACAAGGATAAGATTGCACAGAGGGCCAATAATTCCCAGGCAGATACAGCAAAGGTTGATGGAGCTGGAGAGGGCACAAGTAAAGTTGTCAAATAGAAGGACAATGAAAATGAGGACTGGAGAACAATCACTCGGAGAAAGGCAAGAACTTGCTCCAAAGAAACCCTCTGCATGAAATCACGAACAAACTGAGCACATAGGGTAACATCAGAAGGGAGGCCAAAAACAAGGTTAAGGAGTTTGCTGTTCTTTTGGAGGTAGACAGTCAAGATATTGTCAATGCCCTTGATGGAACCAAATAAAGCCTTCTCTCAGGTCATCAAATTGGCCTCATGGAATGTAAGAGTGTATATTATAGCAGGCAGAGCTATGTAAGAAATTTTGTTAGGAAGGAAGGCTTAGATGTCTTAATGCTTCAGGAGACCAAGTTGGTGGAAGAACCACTAAATATCAAAGGCTATGATTGCATTACTAGCATAGCCACTAGGGGCACTGGTGGCTGCATGTTGTTGATCAGAAGTAGATTCAAGGCTCATAATATCTATAATAATAGCTCAAGCAGGTTGATCAAATGCCAAATCACTATTGACAACACTCAGCTGGGCTTAGTCTGTTTTTATCCCCCAAACAAAAAGAATGAGAGAAGAGTGCTACAAGAGGATATTGAAGCTCTGGATTCTGACACCCCCCCTCTTATTTGGTGGTGATTGGAACTGTAGTGATGTAGCAAGTAACCCCCAAAATTTCCTCAGTAACTCAGCTCAATGGAATGCATGGACAACCAAGTGGGATGTAGTTGATCTGGCTGATTGTGAAGGATGCAAGGAGATCCAGAACCACACATGGAGTAATAAGAAATTCAATGCAGATTTTCTATCCAGAAGACCAAGGATCTTGGCTTGGACATGACACAGAAGGTGAAACATTAACAGACATGTTGTCTCAGATCACTTCCCGATCTTTGTGTGAAGTTCAAATGTAAGGTATCTAGGAGAGCCTGCAGAGGACCCCCACCTTTCAAATGCAATGTGTCCTCCCTGCAGGATAAGACATTTTGTGAGAAAATGAAAGAGACCTGGCTTAATGCCAAGAATGTCTCATCAGGCCCTTATGTAGTTCAGATGTAAGGTATCTAGGAGAGCCTGCAGAGGTAAGGTATCTAGGAGAGCCTGCAGAGGACCCCCACCTTTCAAATGCAATGTGTCCTTCCTGCAGGATAAAACATTTTGTGAGAAAATGAAAGAGACCTGGCTTAATGCCAAGAATGTCTCATCAGGCCCTTATGTAGTTTGGCACTCAGGGCTTCAGACTATTACCTCATTAGCTAAGAAGTACCTTCCGACCCGGTGTTCGATAGTCCGACCGAGTCATCTAGGCATTTTGAGGAAATTTCGTATATAGAGTTGTGAAGGCTATGCCTCCTATAGTAGGAAATGGTTAACCCGAAGGTCCTAGAGGATTATACAGGTATTAATCCTGACGAATTCGGTCACGGCAAGAAGAAAAGGGCCAAGGCCAGAAGATGTGTAGAAAACAGAGCAGAATATGCACTGAAATGCATTAGATAGATCTTCTCTGAATACAACCAAGACTGCATAATGCTACAGTCTTTGAAGGTGTTGAGGAATACATCAGAAGAGTTGAAGAGCAAAGATGGATATGGAATACATAGCAGTAGTCAGAGTTGTAGATGGCAGTCTATTGACTTCTGAAGAGGATATTAGAGAGTCTTTTGTCAACAGTATTTCAAGTATAGTGGGCATCCCACCGCCACTTGATCCTGAATATGAGAGCAAGCTCCAAAGATTCCTAGAACCTGTGGACAACATCTCAGAGGAGAAGAGACTCCTGATTGGCAGACCTTTCTCATTTAGAGAAATAGAGTATGTCATTAACTCTCTTAAAAGGGAAAAAGCACCTTGCCCTAATGGTATTCCAGCTGAGGTGCTGCAAGCAATGAATAGCTATGCTACTTAGGACATATGTAACTTGCTCAGTGCTTGCAGAAGGGACATGGCTATGCCTGAAGAAATGAACATAGGGGTCATCAAGCTTATCCACAAGGGAGGGGAAAGAATGGAAGTAAAGAACTGAAGGCCCTTGATAATGTTGAACACTGAGATTGATGATAATTGTAATGTCATCAAATGTGACAGGAAAAGCATTGGTAGCCTCATGTCTATGTACAACAACTTCTGTGAAGTATTTGGCTCAAAGATAGCACCCAATAAGACTAAATGTCTTGTACTGAATTATAGGCAAAATCAGCATGTTCTGGAGGAATTTTAGCTAGAGAACATTGGACCTAGCAAGGTCATCAGGTACTTAGGCTGCGCACTGGGTCTGGTTATTACAACACACCAATGCTTTAAATGGCTATAACACAGAATTGTACAGAAGGTTAAGGCTAGAGCAAAGCTGAGGTTGAGCTTGGCAGGAAGGCTAATAGCTCTAAAGCATATACTCATGGCCCTTCCAGTCTATGTGGCTACTCTGGCCAAGTTCTCAAAGGCTGACTGGGGCAGATTATGTAAACATTTTAGGGACTTTCTTTGGTCTTTTGCAAATACCAAAACCTAGAGCTTTGTCTGATGGGAGCAAGTATGTGCCAAGAAAGAGGATGGGGGATGGGGAATCCCAAACATATTCAACCAGGCAAGTGGGCTGCTTGCCAAGTGGATCACAAGGGTGGAGTCAGATCAACCATGGGCACTCATCACAAGGCAAAAGTTGTGTGAAGCTGATGTTATGGGTCAAAGATGGACTGCAACCCACTGGCTGGACAAGCTAATGTTCCTAGGCTGCATCAAGGTGAAAGGGTCTACACATATCCAAAGATTAACCTAGAGTTGAAAGGAAATCCTTTCAAGAGCTGAGTGGAGTGGTTCAGCAAGAAGGGACTCCTCCCTACTGCAGAACATCTAGCTTTGCAAAGATGCATTCAATGATTGTGTCCCACCCATACTCAAAAACAAGAAGCTGTCTAAGAGGTTACACAACAAAGGACTCAACTTTTAAGGACCTGTGGAGCAACAATGCTCAACAATGGCAAATACCAGCTCACTTTTAGCAGGGCTTGACCAGGGAAGAGCAACTCTTTCTAGTACACTTGATCAACAGAATCAAAGACTCTTGGCCCACTGCAACAAGATATCTCTCTCTGGAGCAATGTATTAGAGAATGGAACTTTCAGGGAGTCAGACTTGACAAGAAGATCAAATACACAATCAAATACACAGTCAGAAGTGATAAGTTGACTGAAAAGCTAGCCAGGAATTGGTACAAAAAGGGCATTCAACTAACTCCACAGTACTGCAAGAAAAGATCAGTTAAGGTATGGAAGTCTTCAGGCTCTTGAAGATTAGACCTAATACTTCGGAGAGTGCTCCACTTGAAGCTCCCACTAAGGGAAGTCACTACCAAATGGGGGGATGACAACCTTTGGTGCCCTCTGTGCAGGAGCAAAAGAGAGTTAGTGTATCATGCACTGTGGGAATGGAGGGCAATGCAACCCATCTGGAAAAAAGTTAACAACTTGCTAAGGGCATGTGGTGTGATTGACCACATCAACTAGAGAAAGGCCCTAATTGGTTGCATAGGTAGGATGAACCCAACAATGTATAAATTGTGGCATTCAATCAGAGCTCTTATCATCTCTAAATCATGGAGCTGTTGGAATGCAGTAGCACACTATGGTCTTAGTAAAGGCCCTTCTCTCACTTCAGAGGGAATGAAGGACATCATTGCCCAAGCCTATAAGCTGGCCATTAAGAATGGAGGCTCCATTAGGAGTGCAGCAGATAAAATAGTCCTCAGGAAGCTATCCAAGCTTAAAGTATAACCTCAGGGTGTTGTATCTCTCAGTGATACTAATATAATAACCCCCTTTTGCATTTTTTTTAAAAAAAGTCTGCTCCTCTTAGTTGACACAACCAAAAGGGGTGCGTCTTTCAGTCTTCTAGCTCAACATAGTAGCATCTATTGATTACAAAAATTTGCAAAGATGGCGCGTAGTTGTAGAGAACTCTTACCAATGACCCATTGGTCTCAAGGTGATTTATTTGAAGGAAGAACTCAACTACCCAAATACAATCACATTGTGTAAGCATTGAAAGTGCACTCTTTATGTTTTACTCGCTTATTGAAAGCTTGCATTGACAACGACGTAGAGATCATGAATGACAGCGTATAAAAAACTTGGAGTTGGTTGTTGTGTGGTACTTCCCTACCCATATACCAAAATTCACTCATTCAGATTATAGCTCAAAGCCATGAGCAATTTTGCATTGTTGATTATTATTTAATCACTTGAAAGTTGGCCAACAAAAAGTTAAGCTTCCCTATCCATCCACCAAACTCCAACGTTCAAAAAGTTAAGCTTGCATTTTATATTGATTTATATTAACTTAGAACTAGAGAGAGACATCCATTTCAGAAAAAACATAGATTTGGGCTTTTTACACCAAGAAACCTAACTTGGAATTTAGAACTGTTTACAAGTTCTCTTTAAGAAGATTAATATTTCTAATAAAGGATACAAGTTCAGCTTCCTTCCTCATCAGACCACGTTCTTCTAATTAAACAAGCTAATCAGAAAGTTAATTGTGATAGAAATAGAAACATTACACCTAAATATAGATTTGCAACTTACATACTGAATCTCGATTGTGGTCACATATAATTTAATTGCAAAAAACAATAATTAAACTCTTAGCTGGATCAGTGTTTACAAAAAAACAAGCCTGTAGTGTATTTTGAAATTTAAAAATCTAGGGTAAATTTTGGGCTTGCCAGAAAACGGGTCAATTTTTATGAATTTTAGTTATAAAACTGGGAAATTCTTAAGTTTTTTTGCAAGAGGTTTTCGAAACCTTTTCCTTTTTTCCAGAGGCGGTAGGCGCCCAACGTCATCCTACGGATTCCTACCTTTTACATTGTCATACAGATGGCAGGACCAAAAAAGCAGGGTCGCAAAAAATAAAGTGTGTGACTTATGCATTGCATTATAGTTTAGACCAACTCCTGCGCGCGCGCGCGCGCGCGCTCTCTCTCTCTCTGTCTCTCTCTCTCTCTCTATATATATATATATAAACTCTCTCGCTCGCTTTTTCTTTTAGAGAGCTCCTCCTCCTGCTGATGACAGCTCGAGTCGAGTCCGCGCCTGCTGACTTCAAGTAGTAGAGCAGCTTTACGGGTTGGGAACTTCAAGTTCGGGCATGTTGGCCACTCTGGACAGGGCAGTGGGGGTGGTGGGCCGGTGCAGCCCCCGCCGATAACCAGCAGGTAACAAACAGCACCACCAGCTGCACGTCCCTCTCCAGCTCAGCCTCCTGAGTCCTCTCTCTCGACTGCAGCCCCTCCGCTCCTGCTCCTCGAACGTCCCTGTCGGGCCCGCTTTCGTTACCGACATCGTGGCCTGTAAGTTCGTGATCAGGAAACGGCGTTGTATTTAATTATCAACAAGCAGTTCTGTAGCAAAGAAAGGGCAAGGACTCTCCAGACTCCAGTCCAACATGATACGCACAATGGTCTCCACCTGCTCGCGAAAACACCCAGTGGAAAATAGGAAAAGGTTAGATTTTGGTTGCAAAAAATTCAGTAATTTTTAGGCGACGGTTTTTCATGAACACTCTAAACATTGGAGGCATTTTTAAATTTATAATAATTTGAAAGTATTTATAAATAAAACAATCCAAAATCTTAAAATTTTCAAACCTTAACTCTCAAAAAAAAACATAAGAAAATTCATAAGCAATTTACAAATTTCACCTCTGCAAAATACATTTTACTCGCGGTTTTGAACACTCCAACGGACAAGACATGCATTACACACTCCACAAATGCACAAGACATGCTCCATGCACATGCACATGGACTTGCATAGACTCGTGTTTTCAAACAAGGCATGGTTGGTAAGTTGAGGTCATAACCACACAACTGCTGAGCTATTTTGTCCCGAATCTTGATCCTTTTCAAAACTATGCACAACTGAAAAAAGTTTGTATCAGACCATTCAAGATTGTGGAGCAAAACTGTAGGGTATCTTGTGAGAACATGATTGATGAACACCCGACCGCTAATGAGCACTGGTAGGGGAGGTCTATGAGCAGTAGGGTTCACAGATCTGAGGTCTCGTCTCCTTCATTTCCTCTCTATAATTCGACAAACGTATCACAAGCTCTCTGACAGAGGCTCTTTCCCTTTCCCCCTTCCCCCTTTGGGGGAGGAGGAGTACGTATGGCTCTGCAAGAGGCGCTAAGGGATGGTATCGTACACAGCATTCAGATCCCAAGTTCTCCTGAGAAAGCTCAGGGATTCAGCTCCATTGCCTCTGCTTCTTTTTCCCCCAACCCCCTGTTTCAGACTGTGCCCTTCCTTCAACATGACGCCCTGCTCAATGGTGGCCCTTTGCCAACAGCTATTCAATAAGGTGCTGCCATAAAGAGGCCCATGCTTATGTCCTATGCAACGATGGCCAGTCTCCCTCCGGCCAGTGTGGTGAGCACAGGGGGTTTCTTTCAAAATGCTACACCTCCTCTCGACATGACATTGATGTCAACGCATGCACAAGGTATCTCCTCATAGGGTCATCGTCCTCTTTTCGCTTCCAATTTTTAGCATTTCCAAAATCATGCTGTAGAAAGTTCTTTTGGTAACCCTGAGACTATTCCTCAGAGAGAAGGGAAAGGTATCGAAAATCCCAACCAACAGTTTATTCCCAATCCTTCCCCTTTAACTGAGAATAGAGATCCAGAAGGCCTCAGAACTACTGAAGAAGATTTAGAGGAGGCAGTAGGAAAGGGTAGTGAAGAGGAGGGTGTCACCATACCTGTTAGTGAGCTTGAGCCCGAGCATACTCAATTACAGGAAAGGGTCATCATAGGTCTGTGTCATGGAGTGAGACCTTCTTTAGAGACTTTAAAGTCTTGGATTTCTCAGCAATGGGAGAACAAGAATATCAAAGTGCTTCAGGTGCAATACCTACCCAACAACTACTATCTGTTTTTTTTTAGAACTCTACTGCTGCTCTGCAGATTGTTAGTCATGGGCAATGGCTAATAAGAAATACTCCCCTTTCCGTTTTTAATTGGTTTCCTGGTTTTAACCCAAAAGGTCCTAGACCTACAAAGGTACCTATTTGGGTAGACTTCCTAGATCTCCCCATAGACCTTTATCCCTAGTTGAAAAACATAGGAGCTTATGTGGGCAAAGTGCTTGGACAAAGGGCCAGAGGAGGGATCAACCCTAAATGGGATCCCCAACTCCTAATAGAAGTGGATGTTAGCTCTGATCTGAAAACTTATGTTCCTGTAAAAAACTCCTTAGGTAAATCTCTTCATCTTCAAAGAGTTCTCTATAAAAATTTACCCAATGCCTGCTTCCCCAATGTATGAAACAAGGTCATTTCATAAAAGATTGCCCTGATTTAAAGCCTCCATCCCGCCATGAAGTTCATGTCCAAAACAAAACTGATGATTTTCAGCCAGTCGGCAAAAAAAAAGCTTCTGTCAAAGCTAATAAGGGAACAAAGCCCTCTATCTCCAGGAACAGGAATACATATAGCACCCTATTGGAAAATGTTTTTGATCCTTTCAATTATGATTTAATTGCTTCTCCTAAATGCAACACAGAGAAGGTCCATGAAGAAGTAAAAGTCCCAGATCAGGAGGAAGAGAAGAAGACTTCAGAGGAAACATTTGCTAATCTAAAACAGCAGGAAGCTAGGGGTCCTTAACCTGACCCTTCAACCAAAAAGCTGGGGGTCCTTGACCCTTCAACCAAAAAGCCCCCTCAAAGCCCCATGGATAGGACCAGGGGCATGTCTTCAGACTCCTCTTCATATTTAGAGGGTGATTCAATTCCCAACACACAAGGCTCTCAAGCACCCCTCCAAGATGATATCATCTTTGTTGCTCAACTAGAAGATCAAGACAAGATTCTAAAAGAGATGGATAGCCCAAGGGATAGCCCATCTGTTGACATCCTCATGACTCAGGCTGAGGAGGAGAGCCTTCCTTCAGCAACCTCATCTAAAGGAAAAAGGAACCTTCCAAAGATCCCACAAGGCTATCTGTCTCTCTGGCTAAACCCTCTAAAAGCAGTAAAAAATGAAGACACCTCCATTTAGAGGCTACACTTGGAACTGCAAAGGGCTAACAGATCCCATCAGGACCCATATCATAAAAAATTGGTTAAAAGACTCGAACTCTAAGCCTGACTTCATGTGTCTGCAAGAACTGAAAGTGTCTGGTCAATCTCTTCTTTCTAACCTCTTGAGAATTGGTGCTGGTTATAAATGGTATCACATTGATCATCAAAGTTGTAAGGGTGGGGCTGCTATAGGAATAGCAGAGAAATATAGCAATCTTGTTACTAATGTTCATAAACCTTCCAATGACAGCTGGATAGCAATAACATTAGATAGCCCTTTTAATTTCACTATGGTTTCAATATATGCTTCCAACTCTTTGACTGACATGGCTTCAACTTGGGATGAATTGTCAAAACTGCCTAACCCATGCGTATCTGCAGGAGATTTTAACATGGTTGAAATTTTGGAAGACAGATGGAATAAGTTGGGGCAAACAATCAATGGCAGTGAGAAGCAAGCATGGGCAAAATGCTTTTTGAGCTTAACATGTTGGATGTTTCTCAGAATACTAGTTTCACTTGGTCAAACAAGCAACAAGGCAATTGTTTCAGGGCAACCAAGCTAGACAGGTTTTACATGAATGCTGATCTTCTGCAGGAATAGTGGCAGGTAAATTGTCAGAAGGATTGCTCTATGATCATTTCCCTGTTACTATTGAGTTGCACAAAGATGAATGCTCATATAAGGCAGGCAGGCCACATATGGATCAGTCTCTTCTATCTATTGGTATTGTTCAGCAAAAAGTAAAAGAAGCTTTTGCCTGTTCTTTTGGTATGTATGCATCTGCTTTCAAAGCCTAGGATCAAGCTGTTAAGGAAACTCAAAAAATCCTAGCAAATTTTAAGAAGAAAGCTAGAGAGATTAGGACATGCAGAAGGATGATGATATCATCTCAAATCTCTGACCTAGAGTCTAAAAATGATCCTGGTAGTCCTCCTTCCTTCGCTCTATTGTTGGAACTTAAAAATAAGCTCAGACAGGAAGAACTTCTAGCAGCTAAGGCCTCCCTGCTTTGGACTAGAGAATTTTGGGCTGGAAAACTTGATAAACCTAATAAATACATGTTTAATTTGCTGAGAAAAAAGAAAATAAGGGATTTCATTCCCTTTCTGAAAGATTCTTCTAGCAGACTTGTGAGCTCTCATAAAGATAATCTAAAAGTGGTTGAGGACTTCTATTCTGGCATTTTGTCTACTCCCCCTCAAAGAGGGGCTGATCAGTCTCAGGCAAGGGCTCTTATTGCATTGAAAAGGAAGAAATCGCTTCCTCCCTCTCTTGCTAAAATATTGGATCAGCCCCTTTTACAGAGGGGGAGTTGAGAGACACTATCTCCGCTTTGAAAGTTGGTAAATCACCTGGTCTTGATGGATTGCCCAATGAGTTCTTTCAGGTTTATCAAGAATTTCTTATCCCTCATCTTCTTAAAGTCTAGCAGGAGGCCTTAAAGCTAGGAGCCCTCCCTACTACTGTTAACACTGGTGTGGTTAAACTGATACATAAAAGGGGGGAGAAGGAGGACCTAGGTAACTGAAGACCAATAACTTGTCTGACTTCTGCATATAAAATCTTCTCTCTCTCTCTCTAGCTAGAAGGATCAGTCCTATTATGAAAGACAATATCCTGCCTGAGCAAAAAGGATTTATAAAAGGTAGATTTATTCTTGATGTAATTATCAGTTTGTGGGAAGCAATTGAGCATGCAGATGAAACCGATCAAATATTTGTGTTCTTCAAGATTGATTATGACAAGGCTTATGACAAGATGGAATGGGACTTCATCTTTCAGTCCTTACATGATGTTGGTTTTGGGAAACTCTTCATAAAATTCATTTCAGTTCTATTTGGTAATGCACATGCAAGAATTGCTTTGAATGGGGAACTCACTGATGCTTTTCCTCTTAAAAAATCTATCAGACAGGGTTGTCCTATTGCTCCTCTGTTATATGCTATTTGCTCAGATGCATTGGGATGGCTTGTACAGGATGCCATGGCACAAGGTAAGATCACAGGAATAAAAATCCCAGGGGCTTGCAAGGACCTATGTATACAGCAGTTTGCTGATGACACAAAGGCTCTGATGAAGAATGATGTTCAGTCTGTAGAAACTTTTTGGCAATGTCTGGATATTTTCTGTCTGGCTAGTGGGTCTTTTGTGCCTAATCATTATTTGATGTCTTCTCTGATTTGTTTCCTTTCTTGTTGGCAACCTGCTAAATATCAGATTAAAAAAGCATTTGCAATATTCAGATCATTTCTGTGGGGTGGTGATCTTGACCATCCCAGAATACCAAAAATTAGCTGGGACACTTGCTGTCAATCCAAGATAAAAGGGGGGCTAGGTTTGCTCAACTTGGATAGGATAGCAACCAAAATGGCTAGCAAATGGATTAAAAGGGTAGTAGATTCAAATGACTTTTGGGCACTTCTGCTAAAGAGAGATATTCACAAGTTCAAGCTAAAATCCTACAAAGCTTGGACCAACTTGACACTGAGAGATTTGCTTCTCTCACCTGCTCCTTTTGTCCCTGTTGGCTCCAAGCTAACTTGCAAATTTTGGAATGCCTGGATAGAGGTGAAGTCCAACTGGGTACTTACAAAGGATCTGAAGACTAACCCTCATTTTTTCTTGAATGACTCTCCATGGTTTGATTTTTTTGCAGTTCAGTGTAAACTCCCTCTGAAAAGGAAAGCTCACGTGTTATAAAGCTGGAATACTCTCCTGGGGATGCTTCTTCAAGAATTAGAGAATCAAGGAAGCTTTTGATCTTTAGCTAGACTTCAACATCAGTCTTACTTATGTTAAATGGTGCATAGAAAGATTGCAGAAAGTGCTGAACAGGTTCCATATACCTCCCAGAGGTTCTCAGATCAAAAGTACTACAAGCATGGTTGCTCAAGCAATCTTCTCTCAATTTCAGGTCAAAGGTGGAGTGTGTGAAGATTTAAAGAGAAAACTTAACCAGAAATGGAGGGTCAATTGGAGCTCCAGATAGTGGGACATATAGATTTAAATGTTTGTGGGCATTTCCAGTTTCCAACAAACATAGCTTCTTGTTGTGGAGCATTATACATCATGGAGTTTGGGCTGGCTCCAAGGCTCTCAAGTGTGGGGGATAGGGGATGGAAAATGTGTAAGATGTAAAGGTCCAATAGAAATATATTTTATATGTTCTTCAACTGCAAAGAGAATGAACAGGTAATTCAGCTTTTATAGCATGTAGTTCAGCCTAAAGGTGCATACAAAATAGGAATTCAGGAGTTTCTGCTGGTGGGTAACTGCTGCAAGCATCTTGACATTCCCCTTTGGAACATTTGGAGGGGTGTTGCCATGTGGTTCATATGGCACAATAGGAATGCAAGTTTATTTGATGGAAACCTCTTTCCTCTCCAATTGTTGAAGTTTGACTTGAAGATTTCAGGAGAGCTGTTGTGTTTGAAAATGAAAGATGCTCAGGACCCCCTGGCTACCCAATCTTAGCTTCAGAAAAATACCAGATGGCAAAAATGGAGTTCCATCCTTCCATTGTTCTACTCAAGAACTAGGCTCAAGATGTATCTCAATATGCTTATGTTGTAATCTCTTTGGTCTGTTGAGGCTGTCCCTTCCTCTTCCTCCTGAGGGACCATTGTAGCTAGTTCAGTTTTCTCTTTAATTCAATTACACTAAAAAAAAACTATACACAACTGGTTTTATTTTATTTTTGGCAACCAATTAAAGTGTGGAAACTATCCCTTAGTGCTTTTCAAAAACAGCCTTTGCACCGGCCGATATTATAAAAAGAGAGTCGAACTATGACACTGTTTCGAAGAAAACCAACTAAGTTTTAGTATTTTTCATTATAAAATTTGCCAATAAATAAACTGCTTTTTGATAGTACTAAATGGTGCTCCATAGAAACCCTTTTTCTCCATAAAAACCATCAACAAGTTTCTATCAAGCTAGTTTTATAGCTAAAGCTTAAGAAATTTTATTCCTCAAAATAAGAGCTAGGAAAATCCTCGGTCTATTGTATTTCTTCTAGTACATGTGCTAAAAGGCTTGAAATTTAATCTTCAAAGGGACATCACAAAGTATTAACTTTTCAAAGAAGGTTGTTGACATAGATTTTACTTAATAGTGAGTGAAGAATTAAGGATTAACAAAGAATTACCAAATATTAATATAATCTTCAAAGTTAGAATGATAAATTGAAGACTGGTTGACTGCCACTCCTTTCTTAGTTTTGTAACCTTTTCTGCCATGCTTTAGTGGTAGCTCATAATTACATCAAGAAATGTGGTTGTCATTTTATCGTAATCTTATTTTAACCATTTAAAATACAAGTGTCTTGGTATTTCATGTTTGTGTGGGGTATCTTAGGTATGAATATGTCCTAAGTCTAGATGTGAATGCTTTTTTATCCTACACACATTTTTATTATGTGAATGTCACCTACATGTTTGTGTAGTGTATCTTGGGTATGAATATGTCCTAAGTCTAGATGTGAATGTCTTTTTATCCTACACACATTTTTATTATGTGAATGTCACCTACATGAGTTCTTCATAGTCACGTTACAGGTAGAGTTGTCCAAGGAGTTGTCGCATCTAGATGAGTATCTAGGTGCACTCCCTTTATGGCTTGGGCAATGGCAATGCATTCGTGGTCCTTATTATGTTGGTTGTTACTTAATACTAGGATGATTAAATTTTTTGTTTTGAAGTATTAGAGTTGAATGTCTAATGGTTGTGTCTCTCGTCTAGTCTACATTTGCATGACAAACTAAGTTAAGATCGCATCTTAATTGAATGTCTAATGGTTGTGTCTCTCACCTAGTCTACATCTGCATGACAAACTAAGTTAAGATCACATCTTGTATAGGATAATCCTAAGTATTGGGTCCCTTTGGGATATTTAAGGAACCTTTTACTATTCTTTTGCAGGTCTTTCTAAGAAACTAGACAGCTTATTTATGATGGTGGTGATGTCCAATTGAGTACATATACTAGTATATATTAAGCAATTGATCAATAACATATATAGTGTGTTGTATAGATTGTGAGTTCTATCCTCATTCTATGGCTATGGTGGGATGTACTAATTCTACAAGTATGGCTATTGAGTTACATTTTTGCATGTTAAACTTCTCACTACTATAGGATGCTTGTGATGTATTGAGAACTTGTGTTATGCCTCTAGAATGTAATGGATATGGAGGCCTAGCAATGTGATGTGGGTATGAATATACCAATCAAAATTTGCTTCCTAGTATGTGCGATGCATTATGGTAACCTATCTCTTGATGTAAACAACTCGTGGCCTAGGACCATGAATAAGTCCTGTGCATACACTAAAAAATAACTTGATTTGCAATTGGTGTGGAGAGAGAGAAGGATTTAGATTTTAACTTGGCTACTGGTTAAAGTACCATTTGCCAAGTTGTCTCTCCCAATGCGCTCCTCAGTCTTTTCTTCTCTTGAGAGAGGGAAGAAAAAAGTTGGATATCTTCCTTAAAAAGCATAATGTGATCCCTTCTTCCTTCTACAAATTGTTATTAGTTAATGGGGATTTTTTTCCTTGCTCAAATAGCTTCTTAAGAAAAATTTGGACTTAGAAGGGACCCTCTAAGAAATGCCATGTCAGCTTTTTCTAGAAAAATGGGTTGATGGTTAAATTTTTATAAATCAAAACAAAAAATTTCAGAGATTTTAGATTAGGAATCGACTCTTTGACATCTTTCCAATGATATATAGCATGATGGGAAATTTTTCATATTCAAGAAGTTCCCAATAATACAAGATTTATGTCTTCTTCAACAATTTTGTTCATTACCTTGTCCATCATTTAAAATTTTACTTTGATTAGGTTGATTATTACTTAATTCTTGATTTATTGAATCAACCTTGGTTAGTTTTTTGGATATGTTTTGCATTTTGTTATGTTGCTAAAGGTAGCTCTTATCAATCACCCTTTAACGATTTTCTCTTTATTCCATGCTGAGAGTAGTCTTTATTGCAGCTATCTTGCAAAATTACAAACTCAAAACTACTCCTTTTGATGAACTATTGAGAAACACTTGCCTAACCATATGATCCATCTTTGGTGCTAGGTGAAGATAGTGAGAGAAGAGCGCCACGTTGGCCTACAAGGAGGAGCTTGAGGTGTTGGAAAGTAGGCGCTACTTAGTATGTGAACTAGAGGAGGTAAGGTAGGTGGACAGTAGGTTGCTAAGCTGAAGCCAACAACATGACTAGGTAGGAGCCTCATACATGGCATGACCTACTTTGTGAGGGGGTACCAATGTGTGGCCCACAAGCATGTCCACATGCTGATTTGATTTTGGGTAGCAACTCCTTTGATTCCCCCACTTCAATACCCATTGTGATCTATGGATGTGGGCTTATGCAACTATGATGAATAGGCCTACAAGTACCTACAAGCGCTTTTCCTTTATCGTTATGCAATGTGTACGATCATTTACGAGAGTTTGAATCAATTAAAAACATTGGTAAAACCACCATTCAATTCCCCTTAATTACTAACCAAAAAGATTGTGTAAACATGCTTTTTTCTTGAAGCACTATGGCTCCAACCTTCATGAATTGAGCTACCTTGTTCACCAAGGGTGGCCCAATTGTGGGGAAAATGGGGGTGACCATTAAGTGATCATGCACACATGCATGTGCTATTGGCTAGCCCAACGAGGATTTTGCAGAGACCAACCCTCATAGAGGTGGCTCATGCCAATAGGGTTTGTGATAAGCCATGTAGCCCCTGCAATTCTATTCACATGCTATTTTATTCCAAAATAAAGTTAAGGTGAAGTTTACATAGTATACTTCGTTTGAAGCCTGTGCATTTAATGCATACAACTAATGAAGCTTTGCTTATCCGAACTCTACTAAAAATGGTGGAAAGGGATTTTTTCGTTCAAAATTATGCCAATCTCTATTTGAAATCCTCAAGCATGCTCCTAAGTTCAATGTTGTGTGATCCTCATCAATGCTACAATTAGGGGCTTTGTTAAATAAAGCCCCATTGTATAAACTCTCCCCAACTTGTTGTGATGTCACTCTCCATGCAAAATGAAAGTGGCAATCCTAACTAATAATAATTACACTTCACTAAAAGCCCATGCAATTGCCACTACTCTACTTACCTAGAAATAGGAAAGACCATATCACCCAAAAAAAAACGTATAACCATGCCTCTTTGTTGACAAAGACTCTAATAAGTTGAGGCCTCAAATTTGAATGTTGCACTACAGCTTACTTCTAAGGGGGTCTGGGGTTCCTCTTTAAGAAGAACATAATGTAGGATAAGCGGGCATATTAAAGAACAATACCCTAAAAAGCTCAAACCTTTAATGCCCATCTTTTGGCTATAGATTTTATTTTTATTTTTTGCAATGGTAAGTTTGTGAAGTTCAAGGGATTTCTTGAGGTAGTGAGAAAATGGAGAAGAGGCCATAAGAAAATAAGAACAAGGGATGGAAAGAGGCCATTTGAAAATAAGAACACGAGAGAAAAAACACTTCATCAACCTACTTTAAGGACAAATTTTTACAAATTGTGAGAGGCCACATTTTGAGATTTACTTGATCAATTGTAATTCTTTTCATGGGAGAAGGACTCTAAGTGCTCGAAAAAAATATATAGATATTTTAACCAATCAAAATAAGGACAAATCTTAAACCTATCCTGTTTTTGTTTCAAAATCTCTACAATATATTGGATTTATGAGCCTAGATGGAGGGTGTTGGTCCTCTTCCACACATTGCAAATTAATTGGTAATTAATTTCAACTTGAGTATTGCAAAATCCTATATGTGCTCTAAAAAGAGCTTTACATTTTGTCTTCTTGCACTTCACCCTCAAAGTTACAATTGGTTGGAAATTCAGTGAAATGGTGCCAATCTCCTAAGTTCTTACCCGCTAGAAATCGGATCGGGATTTATGCACAATGTACAGACTGTTTGCAGCGGACCTTCTACTGCAACAATGGGATGTGACTTGGATAGAGATTCTCCTAGGTTAACCTATTAAATGTTCTGCAAAGTTATGGAACATTATTCGTGTGTTGAATATCTGGGGTTGTATGGATAAACCGAAATAATTGCATTTTTAATAATGTATTTCTCTATATGATGCGTGATCTGAGAGGGTATGAATTTACAGACGAGAACCCTTCACAAAGCCTATATGCAAGCATGTAAAGCACAGTACACAAATGGAGGAACTGATCCAAATGAACAGAGCTCAAGAAGAGTTTCAAGATAAAATCAATCAAATCCACAAAGAATGCTTGGAAGAGGACGGCCAAGTGGTCTCGAAAAAAATAGATCTGCTTTTCAAAGATTCCGAATTACAGAAATACATCCTGAATCTCACGGAAGGGAGAAATATGCTAGCTTGATAAGTCCTGCACCAAGTTATGCTTCTTGAAAAAACAATTTTGTATCTTGTTTTCACTTTCATCCTTTTAATATAGTTAGCGCTTTTATAAAAATAAATAAAAAATAAATTCCTAGCCCTTATTTTTCTTTAAGTATTAGCCATGAATCCAACATGGCATCTGCCATCAACCCGTTGATGTAATGAATTGTGTGGAGCACCACCGTTCACCGTAACCCATTGACGTAATGAATGGTGTGGAGCACCACCGGTGGTTCACTGTTCAGTGAGCAGTAAGCACTGTCTATAAAAGACGTGTTACAATTTACGACTCACGACTCAGAGAGTCTACCAGAGTCCAGTGAGCTTTCAGCGCGTGTGCATGAGTTGCAGCATGTCGCCTTCGGCGTTTATAGGGTGTGTCAGTGTAACGCGTTTCTTGTCCGTTGCACAAAGAGAGCTGTGCTGCGTGCATCATCATCATGGTGGGCTCTCTGGAGAGTCCTTGTCCTTGGGTACATACACACACACTACACAGTTTGTCAGAAGTGACTAAATGCAATGCCTTTTCATGATTACGAAATCCTACAGGGCCGGCGCCTGCCTGCCTACGTGGTGGCCAGCAGTCACTGCTCCCAAAAAAAAAACTCGTCACTCGTCATGTGCCTGACTCAGGCAGCAGTCTGGAGTCCTGTCTGTCTCTCTGGGAGACACGCCATTCGGACGCTGCAAACGCGACGCGACTTGGGGGGAAGGGGGGGCGGCCGGGGGGCGGGCGCATGCTGCTACTTTTGCCAGGCGTGGACGTAACAGTAGTTTCATAACCAACTAAAGTCACATTTTCTTGCCTTTTTTTTTTCCCTGGACAACGTGAAGGACCTTGGACACCTCCTTTGGGTCTTCTCTCAGGAGCGTGCTGCGCTCACCGCCGCTGGAGCCTGCTGCCTGGGAGTAACATCGTATTTGCTGGCGTCTTTGCCGAGTGGAAGGGAGGCTCTCAATTTAGCACTGCTCTGGTCGTGTAGAGGTGGTGACTGGCTGCTCATGGCTTTTTGTACTGTTGTTTTTCACATATTCCTCTCTTTGTACAGGTGGTGCACATCCAGGAGAGTCATCCAGGAGATTTCAAAGATGTCACGAGCCAATGTCATTGCTCTAGATGGATTTCAAGCACCATCAATCCCAACAAAGGTATATTGTCAACATATATGATTTTTGTTCTAAATTAGAGTACCTGCTACCATTAATATTTTAGTGGCGGGCGGGGAGCGGGCGCATGTTGCTACTACGGCACTCGTGTTTTTAAAATTTATTACAGAAGATGAATTTATAGGTTTTGGAGGTGTTGCAAATACACGAGGTTAGATGGCTCTCACGAGGGAGTGTTATGGAGCGTTTGGTGACGCTAATGCTTGCTATTCTTACCTTTTGAAAGCAGGGAGCACCTGCTTGGTATGCAAAATTAAGCATATATAAGGTGCTTTTTGTGATTCATATGCTTGCTGATGTATTACAAGACTTGGATATGCTTAACAAGTATTTTCAGGGGACGAGGTTGTGGACATAGCTTCGGTGAGTGCATACATTGAGGTGACTTTGAGTTCTCTTAGGCGTAAGTTCTTGGGACAAGAGTTTGCAAAAGGTACCAAGTTTTTGCAAAAGTTTATGTCTGACACAACAATTGGAACTTGGTGCTATGTAAATGAAAATGGTGAGAAGTACTTACATGAGATGTTATATGTAAGTATTCCAGGTAAAGATAAAGATGGCACCCGACTTGATCTTGGAAATGGAAATGTTGAAACTTGCGAACAACTTGCAAAGGACTTTGTGCAAAAAGTTATTGAATGTGTCAATGATCGTTTTCTTGATGTCTACTTCTTTAATGCAGCAAAATTGTTTTCTCCACAGTTTTATCCAAGCGCTCAAAGACTTCACAGGAGAGAGAGCAAAAAGTGGTAGAATGGTTGGACAGGTTGTTGGGTAAGGTGGGAGGTTATCTTGTAGATGCACAAGGTTGTAAGGAAGAGCTCTTATCATCCTCTGACACACTTTATTATGCATGTGAGGGGATGAACATGAAGGAAGCATGGCAGCTTTTTGCAGCAAATTCTAATTGGCATCGCACTTATCCAAATGTAATGAAATTGTGGCAGTTTATCCTTCTTCTTCCTATGTCCTCGGTCTCATGTGAAAGAGGTTTTTCTAAATAGAATGCTATTAAGACCTCTGTACGCCAGTGCTTGAAAGTGGGGACTCTTGAGATGCTTATGTGCATCTCTCTTATTGGCCCGAAGCAAAGTGAAATAGATTGGGATACAGTCCATCACATTTGGGAGCTAAGAAAATGTAGAAAAGCTACCATGGATTTGTAGAGATTGATGGTGGGAATGTGATATGTGATAACATGATTGGTATTGAATGTATAATCAATCTTGAAGAGGTATTACATGCTCGTCACTCATGAAAGTATTGATGTTTGGGCTATTTCATTTATGCTCCAATCATGTTGATCTCTAACATTTGTCTTGATTCAAGATGTATTACTAATGGTTTGTGAGTTGCAGGTTGTGATCATGAGAGAAATAAGTTGCATGTTGTGATCATGAGAGAAATAAGTTGCATGTTGTGATATAAGCTGCATGTTGTGACATAAGTTGCCTGTTGTGACATAAGTTGCAGGTTATGAGCATTATGCTTTTTGATGGGGACAATAAGTTGGTATGTGGTTTTCTAGTAGCTATGTTAACTCGAGCTTTCATGTATACTTTGAAATTTTGGTTATGACATAGTTTCAAAGGAGAGTTTGTGAGTGTGTGCAAGCAGGTGAAGGTGACTATGGAGCAAGAGCTTTGAAACTTGCTTAGTAGCAGGTATCTATGGCTAGTACTACTAGGTAGTCACCTCAGCAAGTATTAATGGTGGCAGGTACAGATTTGGTACAGCAAGTACAACAAGATGACATTAGCAGCAGCAGCAGCAGCAAGTACAGGGCCTGTATGTGCAGGCACAGTGGACAGCAAAACAAGCTCAGTAGAGTTGTACAGCAGGTACATGTGCTGTACAGGTTCAGAGGTGCTGCTGTACGGAATGGTGCAGAGAGGCACCGCCACACCAGCAAGTACAGAATCAAAAGCAGAAAGAGAATAGTGGCTGCAGGGTCCTTACACTACTCATCAGGTTCATCTCTTTCGTATAACTTACTTCATTTGTTTAATGAATCTTTTGTTGCCTTCCCTAACATATACTAGATTTCAGATTGACTTCTCTATTTACATGATGGTAGGACTAACTCACGTGACAAGCAAGTAGATTTTTTATTGCAAGGATGCTGACGAATGACCATTGTTATGCTATATCTCAGAGGTAAGAGCCATAAATTTTTTGATTTAGTTACATGTGAGCGCATACATGATTTTGTGGTGGTCCTTTCTTGAGAAATGCTGGTTTTTAGCTTTAAGCATATTGCGGCTTGTATTTACACACAACTATTACTTTTCAATGGAGTTTGTAATGCTCTTGAAACCCTTTCATATGTGGCATATGACCACACTAGGCATGGTTGAGATGCATGGTAGTTTGACTGAAGTTTGGGGGATTCTCTTGTGGATGGAGCTGTTTATATATATATATCGAGGGATTCTAGGTACTTCTAGACTAGTTGTTTGGTCTGAAAAGCTGCACACACTTTGAGCACAAGCGCGATAGTGCAGTAGAGAAGATACATGTGTGGTAATGTGGGAAGCCCGAGTTTTAAGGCACAGAGTCGTTTGAAGCCCAAGATTTTGACACAAGGTGTCACCAGTACATCGAGGAAGCCCAACATTGGGCTTCAAATTTAAGGCCTGTTGGGCAGCCAACTACCTTGGGTCAAGATCTTGCTTGTCCAAGGGTTAAAAGCTCTTGACATGCTACTTATTTTTTCAGCAAGTTGACTATATTTGATACGTGTAGGTGTTGGCTATTATATTTACGAGTGGGCCTCTTCTCTCTAGATCTGTTTTATTTTTCCCATTTAAAACAAAACAAAAATCTTTTTAAACTAATTCTACTCTCTCTCTTTCCCCCTCTCTCTTCTTTGTTCTCCCAAGTGTTTATCTCATGGAGTTCTTATTCAACAAGTCTCGTGTTTGAATTTCTCCCGTCAGATAGATCATATTTGGTTTCTTATGATTGTTCCTCTACGACAGATAGTTGTATTTGCTTTCTTGTGATTATTCTTACGACGTTAAAAAAAGTCTTTCTTTCTTTCCTCCCTTTATAAAAGGCTCATTTTTATTTTTCCCAAATAAAACAAAACAAAATATCTTTAAAACAAATTAGTTCTCTCTCTCTCTCTCTCTCTCTCTCTCTCTCTCGCTCTCTCGCTCTCGCTCTTGCTCTCTCTAACTCTCTCTCACTTTTTCTCTCTCTATCTCTCCAACTTTCTATCCCTTTCTCTCTCTATCTTTGTCTCTCTCTTACTCTATCTCTCTCTCTAACTTTTTATCCCTCTCTCTCTAACTCTCTCTCTCTCTCTCTCTCTCTCTCTCTCTCTCTCTAAATCTCTTCCCATGTAACCTATATCTCTTTCTCTCTCTAACTTTTTGTAGCTCTCTCTCTCTTTCTCTCACTAACTCTCTCTCTCTCTCTCTCTCTCTCTCTCTCACACACTCACTCACTAACTCTCTCTCTCTCTCTCTCTCTCTCTCTCTCTCTCAAACACTCTCTCTCTCTCTCTCTCTCTCATACTCTCTCTATTTCTCTTGAATTGGCCAACTCTCTCTCTCTCTCTCTCTCTCTCTCTCTCTAACTCTCTTTCTCTCTCTAACACTCTCTCTCTCTCTCTCTCTTTCTCTCTCTCTCTCTCTCTAATTCACTCTCTTTACCTTTCTCTAACTCACTCTCTAACTCTCTTTAATTCTCTCTCTAACTCTGTAACTCAGAGATCTCTATCTCACTCTCACTCACTTTCTCTCTAACTCTCTCTCTACATTGCTCTCACTTACCCTCATTTAAACTCTCTCTCTCTCTCTCTCTCTCTCTCTCTCTCTCTCTCTTTAACTCTCTCTCTCTCTCTCTCTTACTCTCTAGTTCTCTTAAACTAGCCAACTCTCTCTCCTATTTACTCTATCTTTAACACACACTCTCTAGATTTATCTCACATTTTTTGGTTAGAGACAGTTATATATGCCACTTATATGCTAAACAGATGCCCCACTAAGGCCTTGCGTCCCTTATGAAGCTTGGAATGGCAAGAATCCCTTTGTGGCTCATTTATGTATTTTTTGTTGTCTTGCTTATGCTCTTGTGCCTAATTAACAACATAATAAGCTGGATGATAAGACGACAAAATGTGTTTTTGTGGGATATAGCTCAGTAGACTCTACCATCTGGTCACAAAGTGGATTTTGGTGAGTAGAGATGTTTTCTTTCTTAAGAACTCAGTTTAGCCCATGCTTTTATACAAAAAAATAGCAAAATGTATGCTCACATTACATCTTTAATACACTCCTATCTTTGTACTATGTTGGGTAGTCATATGTGAAGTAAATGAATACTCAAAAAGGTACTACAAAAAACATCCCATATTGGTTGAAAATGATCTCAAATGTCATGCCACAAATCAACCTATTGATGAGGTAATTGTGGATGATGCAGTGGATGAGGAAAGGGTAGCCATATAGATATCCAAGAGTATGCCAAAATGGCTAGTGCAGACATTGCATCCAAGAGTATGCCAAAATCAGCCTACTGATGAGGCAATTGTGGTGGTTAATGCAGTGGATGAGGAAAAGGCAACCATACAGGCATCCAAGAGTATGCCCCAAAAGGGTTGTTGCAGACATTGCAGTACAACAAATTAGCTACTCCTTTACTTAGCAAGACATGTGCAAGTTCTCACCATGCATCTTATTCTTTTGTAGATCATGCTCTCACTGCTAGCATATGCAATGAAGAGGAACTTGTTTCCTTTAGAAAGCACATAAAAATGATCATTGGATATAGGCCATGCAAGATGAGCATGATTCATTCCTCCTCAAAAATAACACTTATTATTTAGCAAATTTGCCTTATAGTAAAAAGGCCATTTGTACTACGAAGTGGGTTTATAAGCTTAAGTGTAAAGCTGAAGGTAGCATTGAGATCACTACAAGGCAAGGCTTATTGTGCAAAGGGTTATACTCAAGAGAAGGAGATAGATTATGATAAGACCTTTGCACCCATGTCTTGTATGACTACGATCAGGTGTATTATTACATTAGCCACACATCATGGTTAGAATGTATATCAAGATTGTCTTCTTAAATGGTGACTTGCATGAGGAGGTTTATGTATCTCAGACTCATGGTTTTGTTAAGAAGGGATAGGAATCTAAAGTATACATGTTAAGAAAAGCTTTATATGGCCTTATGCAAATGGTTTTTGTTGCAACAATCCAATTGAGAGTACCCTCTATGTAAAGAGGAGTCGAAAGATTGTCTTTTGGTGATCGTTTTATGTGTTTGATGACATGCTGCTTATCACATGCCCTATGCCCTAATGATAAGGAGAAGATTTTAGCCTTCAAGGTTTAATAACATGTGTCATTTGAGATGACAAATTTGGGCTTGTTACATTATTATTTGGGCATATAATTTATGTAGTGTGATGATAGTATTGTGATGTTGCAGTCAAAGTACTTACAAAGGCTACTTACGCGGTTTGGTCTTGAAGACTATAAGCCTATCATTAATGCACTAGTAGAGATAGGTGCTATGTCTCTCTAAGATGCAAGTGAACCATTTGTAATTCATCAATTTATCAATAGGCTACCTCATCTATCTATGTAATATGAGGTAAGACATTCAGTTTGGGGTCTCCTAGGCGATCAAGTTTATGCAGAGTCTTGGAAGCAAGTATATAGATACTTATAGGACACTCAGTCCCTTGGCTTTATTCTATGCTAAGAGGGGTGATGTTAAATTGCATGATTCTGATTGGGCTAGATGTTATGACACATGAGTATCCACCATTGGCTTTTGCTTTTACCTTGGTGATTCATATATATCATGGTAATAAGAAGCATCCCTAACAGTGGGCCACTTCGAGCTATGAAGCTAAGTACAAGGCAGTTTTTACAACAAATGTGGAGTGTGTATGGCTTAGATGCCTTTTAGCAAATCTTGGTGTTGGACAACAATCCCCCACCTCCATCTTCACTGGTAGCCAAAGTGCATTAGCTATTATGCAAGAAACCCGGTGTTTCATGCTTGTATAAAGCACATTAAGGTGCATTATATCTATCTAAATGAGAAGCTCATTTTGCAAGAGATATTAGCCTGGCTTATGTCTCTACACATGGCAATGTGGCATATATATTTATCAAGGCTCTATCATCAACGAGAGAATTTTGAAGCTTTTCGAAAAGCTTAGGGCTTATTACCATTTGGAAATTGATTAAACGCATGATCCCTGTGTATGTTCACATCATCACTACTACAAGGGGGATTTGTAGCCATTTATATGGTAGTGATATGTGGACGTAGGCTAATAATGGGCTAAGACACGTTTTCCCTCTTTAGGAGGTTTTTCCCTCGAGCATATGTACACACTGTTATGAGTGTTTGTAAGTGACCTTATCATGTCACTTCAATTGTGCTTCACTCATTCTCATCAATCTACTTTGAGTGTTTGTAAAATGACCTTATCATGTCACTTCAATTGTGCTACGCTCCTTCTCATCAGTCTACTTTGAGTGTAGTGGTTCCATCTATCTCTCCTTGCTTATTGCATCTATATGTGTGTTGCTACATTGATCTCCACTCCAATATTTCTCTTTCTAACTTACTAACTCTATCTATCTCTAACTCTATCTATCTCTAACTCTCTCTCTGACTCTACCACTCTCTCTCTAACCATGTCTATAACTCTCACTATCTCTTTCCCTGTAAATAACTCTCTCTGTCTCTGTCTCTCTCTCTCTTTCTCTTACTCTCTCTAACTCTCTCTATTTTTCTCTAATTGGCCAACTCTCTCTCCAACTCTTTATAACACACACACACACACACTTTCTCTCTTTCTCTATCACTCACTCTATGTCTCTAATTGTCTCTCCCTAACTCTCTCTTTAACTCTCTCTCTTTCTCTAACTCTCTCTATTTCTCTCAAACTGGCCACCACAAATGTGTGTGTCTCTCTCTCTCTAACACACACTCTCTCTCTCTCTCTCTCTCTCTCTCTCTCTCTCTCTCTCTCTTTAACACTCTATTTCTCTCTCTATCTACCTCTCTATAACTCACTCTAATTCTCTCTCTCTCTCTCTCTCTCTCTCTCTCTCTCTCTCTCTCTATCTATCTATCTCTAACTCACTCTAATTCTCTCTCTCTCTCTCTCTCTCTCTCTCTCTCTCTCTCTCTCTCTCTCTCTATCTCTAACACTCTCAATCTCTCTTACTCTCTCTAACTCTCTCTATTTCTCTCAAATTCTATCTATCTATCTATCTCTAACTCACTCTAATTCTCTCTCTCTCTCTATCTATCTATATCTAACTCACTCTAATTCTCTCTCTCTCTCTCTCTCTCTCTATCTATCTATCTCTAACACTCTCAATCTCTCTTACTCTCTCCAACTCTCTCTATTTCTCTCGAATTGGCCAACTCTCTAACACACACTCTCTCTTAATCTCTCCTTAACACACACTCTATCTTTCTAACTCTATTTATAGCTCTCTTAATCTCTCTTACTCTCTCTCTAACATTCACTCTCTCTCTCTCTCTATCTCTAACTCTCTCTCTCTCTTTCTGTCTCTTACTCTCTCACTGTCTCATTCTCTAACTCTCTAATATAACCCTCTAACTCCTAAATAAGAGATATATACACATATATAATAGTAGCAGACACACTCTCTTTCTTTCTGTCTCTAACTCTCTAACCATCTCACTCTCTAACTCTCTAATCGTCTCATTCTCTAACTCTCTAATCTAACCCTCTAACTCTTAAATAAGAGATATATATACATATATATTAGTAGCAGACACACTCGCTCTCTAACTCTCTCTACGACTCACTCTCTAACTCTCTAATCTAACCCTCTAACTCCTATATAAGATATATATATATATATATGTATGCATGCATGCATGTATGTAGCAGCAGACACAAACACTCTCTCTCTCTCTCTCTCTCTCTCTCTCTCTCTCTCTCACCCCCTCTAACTCTGTATATATATATATGTATATATATATATACATATATATATATATATACATATATACATATACATATATATATATATATAGAGGAAGGGGCAGCTGCCACACGGTATAGCATAAAAGAAGGGTATAATATACAGTATAGAAGAGTATAGTATAGTATAAAAGAAGGGTATAGTATAGTAATAGTAGTATAGAAGAAGGGGGAGTTGCCACATGGCAACTCCAAAATAAGGTATTATAGAAGTTTTTGGTTAGCTTGTTTAAATATTATTTATCCTCTTCAAATGCCTAATTTGTTAGCACCTCTCTGTCCCATTCCCGAGCTCGATAATGAAGTATTGATTGTGGAAGACTTGATCTATTGGCAAGAAGGAATTTGGGATTGGAGATAAATTGATGGAGAATGCTTGTGATGGGGTGAAGGTGACATCCACTCCTCTAAAGCCCGAATCTCTCCCTTCTGATTTCTTTGAACACTAGAAGATCCGAACCCGAAAGATCCTTGGTGCAACACATGACTCCTAGATCTCCGCCAAGGTCTAAAGTCCCATCTATGATCGATGCTACTTCGCTTTCTATATCTTTGAGCAATGGATTTGATCGAGATAACATAGTGGGGTCTTTGAAAACTCCTCCTGATATCTAGGAAGTGAAAGCGAGAAGACAAATAGGCAAGAGAACCTTGGACCTTTAAAGGTAAACAGCCCAAGGATGTGGAATTAATACAGACTATTTTGTTAACTCCAGTCACCATCACCTTGGGATGACTTTTATAGGGCAAGCCTACAAAGTGGAATGATGTACGTGATTGGTTAGGAGGCCGTCTTAAAGCCAAATATGAAGAGTTTGACAAAGATGAAGGAGAAGAATCTAAAACTGAAACTAATAAAACCATTCCCATCTCTTATAAGGGGTATAGAATCACAACCAACCTTGATGGTGGAGTATGAGTTAGTATTACAACTAAAGCTTGTTTTGGTTGAACTGGGAAAAATGTACTGGAGTCTCTGTTAAAATTGCTAATGATTCTCTAGAAAGACCATTTGGAAAAGTCAACAAAATGCGCATGGAAACGTGTGGAATTACCTTTGAACACACTTTCGTCATCATGGATTTCCATAGGCTAATGAACGATAATGTTATCCTAGGCAAGCCTTTCATGAGACAGTTGATGATGATCCATGACTGGGGAACCAACAACATTTATCTCGAAAAGAATGAGCAAATGATCAAAGTCAACTTAGCTAATCATAGAGCTCACCTAGTAACCAGATCTCTGATAGATCTAGAATCTGACACGATTTTCCATTCATGAAAATCCACTAAAACAAGTGTCTCTTTAATGTGTAAAGGCAAGATCTCTGATCTGGAATGATAAATCTCTGCTGAAAAAAAGAGAGTTCATAAATGAAGCCCTTGATGTGGATCTCAAAAAGATTTCCTTGAGGAATAGAGTGCTTTTTCCTATCACATGAGGGAGAAGCTAGCAAAGCTTTCTCTTTACTTACTCCATCTCTCTCTCTCTCTCTCTCTCTCTCTCTCTCTCTCTCTCTCAATCAAAACCCACATCTAGCTAATCTCAAGCAAGAATCAAGCAAGTGTACTTCGACTGGCAAGCAACAAAGTCATTTTTTGATCAACTTTCCAAAGCTACCCTCTTCGTCGTCGGCATCGGGTGAAACCATCACCGAATAATGGATGCTCGCATTGAGGAGCATGTTCATGGGCAAGCACAAGGAATCTGAAGATATACACGTCCAAGTCACCTACAAAATCTTCCACACATTGGCTACCTACTTCAAAGGTTTCAACAAAGTAAAGAGCTCTCGGAGGTGGTACATCTTTCATGAAAGTGACGTGCACAAATTAGAAAATATACGGTTATTAACGAGCGAGTTTGGTACCTCCCCTCCCATCATCAAAGCACGTTCGAGGAAAGTTTCACGACAAAATTCCATGGAGAACACCATTCCGCACGAGCTGGAGCTCCCCCCACTCTAGTCTGCACCTGCACCTGTCACCTATCCCTTTTGCCCATCACCTTGCCCTTCTTTGCCTCTCCTCGCACACCGCTGCTCCCCGCCTTCCCTTTGGGCTGCCTGCCTACTACCTGTTCAATGCCTCCCTCTCCTTTCGCCTATGCGGACTCCTTGTGCTTTCCTCCTTCTTGCTGTGTCCGGTCGCTCATCCTCCCCTTTCAACCTCTACTCCACTACTCCTCTCCGCTCTAGCTTTCTCGTCCATCTATCGTCCCCTTTCTCCCTCATCTTCTCAACACATGTGCTACTCTGGGCTGTTTTTTTTCTGAGACAAGATTTGGCAACTTCAGGTCTATACTCCCAGGAGGACTTCATGGCAAGCCGCTCCGTCATCCACCTTGACTGAGGTCACCGTTCCTTGCCTCTCCTTTTCGAAAGAGGATCTGCCGCTCCTCACTAACCATTGACTTTTACTTCTTTGGAAACCTCCACCTTCGAGATTGTGGGTAGCCACCCAGCATGCAAACAGTTCTGGGATTTGTTACAGGAAATCCTTCTCAGGTCTCACTAACATTCATCCCTTGGGACATGGTTACTATCAAGTCGAGTTCGATTCATTTGCAACTTAGGACAAAGTCATGCAATTGAGCCCTATCACATTGTGTAAAGCTAAGGCCTTTGCGAGGTGAGAGCATAGCTTTGACCCGGTGTCCGAACCCTTAGCTAGCATCTCAAGCTTTCCTATAATAGTCAACTTTTTAGGTCTTAAGAAGGAACACATTCCTCTCCTCCCAGTGATCGGTGGTGCTCTCAGGAGAGTGAAGGAATCCTCCCTACCACCCCTTTGGCTGTTCTTGCATGGACGGTTGAGATTCCATCCCTTTGTATCTGCATTGCCTGCCCAGACTTAGTGCCTCACACCATTTATCTCCCTAGTCTACAAGGGGACCACCCGATTTTGTAGAGTTGAGTACTGTAGCCTCCCTCGCCAATGTTTCATCTGCCACTAGATGGGACACTTTGCAAGAGTTCGTCCTTGTCGGCAATCCAAGAGGTTACCTCCACTTGTCCCCACCCAAACCCTCCCCAGGGGGTTGGGTAGGACACAAGCCCCAATGTACCATGGCACTAGGTGTCAACCTTAGTTGAGATTGGCACAGGAGAACGGCAAACCACTGGTGGCCAGAGGCGAAACCGTTGGGCCAAATTCGAGAGCAGAGCGATGCCTCACTAAGGTCACCATCCCTTTCCTCTCCTTTTTAAAAGAGGATCACCAGCTCCTCGCTAACGACGATGACTTTCACTTCTTGGGAGCCTCCACCTTGGTAGGCAAGATTGTGGATAGCCACCCAACATGTAGACAGTTCATGAATTTTTTATGAGCAAGTCTTCTTGATGTGCCTCAAATTATCTCATTGACATTCATCCCCTTGGGTGTGGCTACTATTAGGTCGAGTACGATTCATATGTAGTTTTGCACAAAGTTATGCAATTGAGCCCTGTTGCACTGCATATAGCTGAGGCCTTTGCAAGGTGGTAGCACAGCTTTGACTCGGCGTCGGACCCTTTAGCTAGCATCTCAAGCTTTCTGTGATAGTTCCAAGGTCATAGGAAGGAATACATTCCTCTCCTCCCAGTGCTAGGTGGTGCTATCAGGAGAGTGATAGAATCTTCCTGCTACATGTATATATTTTATCATAATTTTTATGAATTAATAATCGTACAAAAATATATTTAATTTAATTTATGCAAGATTCAGCTTAATGGAATGTGTAAGTGGGCACAAGATTAATATATAGGTGTAAATGTGCACAAAGTCATTTTATGTAACAAGGTCCCACTAGGAATTTTATTTAGACGAAGGTTTTTATATGTACAAACCTTATGGATTTTGGTATGATTAAAAATATGTAAAGCAATACCCGCAAGCCTAATTTGTACGCTCGTCTATTTTTAGCTCCTTGGGCTATTTTTATGAATAAAATTCTCTAAATACTCAAGTCCTAGCTACACGCTTGAGGGGGGAGATTGCACCCAATCTGGTTTACTGTGTGGTATTCTCTATCCTTTACCTTTGATGGTGATCTTATTCTAATTTTCTTTGCCTTGTGTTATGGTATGTTATTTGATCTCAATTTCAATTCAAGTCTTTTGTTTTAAATTTTGATATATTTTATGAGTTTTTAAATATTTCTTCAAGAAGTACAAAAAGGGTCCCGTGACAGTGGTATCAAAACTTGGGTGTATATTCTTGAAGAAGGTTAACTCATCAGAAACCAAAGGGTAAAGGGGGGAAAGCTTACAAGAAACCAAAGGGTAAAGGTGAGAAAGCTTAAAAGAACTTTGGACCAAAGATTGAATGGTTATGGGATTTGTATAGACCCTTGGATGATGGAGATTAGAATCAA